>NW_020838033.1:5804656-5900590 GCF_003676395.1 Aethalodelphis obliquidens | reverse complement strand
TATATATATATATATATATATATATATATATATATATATATGGTGTGCAGAGACTTTCTATAGAAGATTCCACAAGAAAATATAACAACTGTTGTCTCCTTGGCCAGAAATTAGTTTGCTGCAGGCAGGGATAGAAAGAAAACTTCTTTTCACTATATTTCTTTGTGTGCTATTTGCAATTTGTACCTTACGTGTCACCTATGAAAATAATCTAATCAATTTTAAAAAGAACCTTATGAAGGTCCAGTAAGGTTCTCTACGGTCACTCTTCTTCCTCTCTAGAAGTCTTTTCAATCCTCAGTGGAAGGAACTTAAACTGCTAAAACACATTTTCTCTCAAATTCTAAAATAAATTGGCAATCTGTCAGTTCTAGTATATAAATACATGTGATTTCTATACCAGTTCATTCTATTTGAATCTCAGATACGAAAGCCACCTGTTTCTGTGGAAACAGCTATTGAAGTGTCAGGGGAAATATTTTGTTCAATAGCTGTTGGGACTATTCCGGATGATCCCACGCTATCCCAGGCAGTGAGCTCTTCAGCACCTTTCTGGGTTGGTGGCTTCTCTGACTGGATTAATAGGGCCCAGGGTCCCCACCAAGCAGTTTTTCACTCTGCCTAATGATGACGCATGCCAGACTAGAACTGACCTTTTGCCAAGACCATCATCTACCCAGCTGGGGAAACCCAAGGTTGGTTTCCTAACCAGGGAAAAGGTTTGCAGCTTTTCTGGGGGAAAGGGGGCTGGTGCTGCTTCAGGGAACTCACTGCTCCAGTGCTGTGGGAGAGAGCAAAATGGGGGAGAATTGGCACTCTCTCTCCCCCGGACTTCTGAGCTAAGGGCCTTTCTTGATCCTGCTCAGAACTGCCTGCTCCTCGGTACCCATCATGGTTGAAAATATGTTTGTAGTTAAGCCTTAGGCCGACAGGCTGGCGGCACATTCGGGTGAGCGTCTGCTCCTCCCTGACCCAGTGAAAGATACAGCCTGCTAAGGTGGAAAGTGCAAGAGAGGAGTCCTGACACCTGGTGTGAGTGCCAAGCCAACGCTAACCTGCTGGTAACCTCCTGGTAAGTCACTTGCCCTCCGTTTCTGGTCCGTCAAGTGAGCAGGTGGCCTTTGATATCTCAGATTGCTGAGTGCGAGTCTTTGGGCTCCAGAGAGATGGATGACTCCCAATCCTGCTCTCTGAGGTGAGTGTCAGCCAGGGCTCTGGGGCAGGCGGAAACACAGGGAAAGGTGATTTTTAGTGAGTAAAAAGCTTTAGTTTTTACTTTATTGCCCATCTTAATCTTCCTCTGTTAGAATAATTCTAAGAGGAACCTAGAGGAGCTTGGTGGCCCCTTACCACCGCTGTGACTCTAACTTAAGTTCTCCCTTCCCTTCCACAAACGACCCCCAACCTTTTAGAACAGTGGTGGGTAACTTTGTGGGATGGGTAGTTAGAGGCCCCTTCGAAAAGATTGTGGAAGCCATGGGTCCTTTCCCTCTCAAAAACTGGACACAGGCAAATACTACAATATTTTGCACGTAACTTCAGGATATCCTGTCCCACCTGACGACCTAATCTAGAACTTAAAAAGGGGGGAGGTGGGTTAGCCGGTGAGCGAAAAGAGCGAGAGGGAAAAGTAGAGCAACACTCTAGGACCTGTTTTCCTACCGCAGCTCACATTCCTCCGCCCCAGTCCCGCTCCCGCCGCCTCCGCTAACAGCGGAGGCCCTAGTCTCCCGCTCCAACTATTCCAACCATCCTGGGAAGGGTGGGGCGCTCGGCTCTTGGGTCCCCCTGGGTCGCCCCCCCTTCCCTAGCATCGGTCTCCCCTTCTGCCCCGGTCCCTCCCTTTCTGGGGCCGAGCCAACCAATGGGGGACGAGACTCCGGGATTTGGCCTGGGAGCCGGGCAACTCACCGATCCCCGCCCCACAGTTCTGGCCGCCATCCCGGTGCGCACGGACGCGGCTCGAATTTCCTCCGCTATCCGCTCTCTCGCTCTGCCCCCTCCCGCTCTTCCTCTTCTCCGGGTCTCCCGCTTCAGCTCCAGATCCACCCGGCCGGCCCCGCACGGCTCCGGGCAGCCATGGAGGACACCCAGCTCCACATCATCGAGCAGCCGCTTCCCGGGTACCCCGACGCCGGGGACCAGGGGTCCTCCACCATGGGGGCTCCGGCGGCGGAGGAGCCGTCGGGGGCCGGCTCTGAGGAGCTGATCAAATCCGACCAGGTGAACGGCGTGATGGTACTGAGCCTTCTGGACAAAATCATTGGCGCCGTCGACCAGATCCAGCTGACCCAAGCCCAGCTGGAGGAGCGGCAAGCGGAGATGGAGGGCGCCGTGCAGAGCATACAGGGGGAGTTAAGCAAGCTGGGCAAGGCACACGCTACCACCAGCAACACCGTGAGCAAGTTGCTAGAGAAGGTGCGCAAGGTCAGCGTCAACGTGAAGACCGTGCGCGGCAGCCTGGAACGCCAGGCCGGCCAGATCAAGAAGCTGGAGGTCAACGAGGCCGAGCTGCTGCGGCGCCGCAACTTTAAAGTCATGATCTACCAGGTGAGCTGGCGGGCGGACCCCACCCAGAGGCCCGCCGTCCCCCGCCCGGGGCTTGGGGTGGGGGGACCTACCCGAGGCGCGGCTCTCCCGCCAGCCTGGCCCGGCTCGGGGGACCCGCCCTCCTTCCAGCGAGCGTTCCTGGGGTGGAGTGGGATGGGCGGCGGGCTCCTGGAGCGCAGAGGGGCGCGCTCTGCATCCTGCGCTCCCTCACCCAGCCCCTCCCTCTGGTGTCAAACGCGTAGCGGAACCGAGTTAGGGGGCTGGACTCGGGGACACTGCCCCTCGCAGATCGCTCCCGACACGGCTCTGTCAAAAGTCTTCCTACTTGGAGGAAGTTTTGGGGAGAGCCGCGGTGCCTGGCGGCCGTTGGGGCCCCCTGTAAACGGACACTGGCGGCGCGGCCCGTGTTTGGGGCCTCCGGCGCTGCCCGCCCGATATAGCGGGTGATTCAGGGCTCAGGCACGCACCGCGGGGGCTGCGCCAGGCGAGGGACGCGACTGCCAGCACGCCCCCGCGGACCCCGCATCAGCCTAGGCCGCCCACGCCGCCCCCTCGCTGCGATCTGCTCCCGCCTCGCGGCACTTTCGGCCCTTGTGGACACCCTAGCCCGCGGCGTGCATGTACCCTCAGTCTGTTGGAAGCAGCCGGCGGGAGGGTGGCCCGCGGCCTGAGGAGTGCTAGAGGGTCTGGTGGAGGGGAGGGGACAGCTCCCCACACCCGGGGCCCCGCGATCTGGGCGCGGTGAGTCACCCCGCATGCCTGCGGGGGCGGCCGAGGAGCTGGAGGACAGGCGGCGGGAGGCTGGCGCGCCCCAGGCTCCGCCCAGACAGCTTGTTGCTTCCTTTGCACCTCTCCCCATTCCTCCCGCCTGGATGAAAATGGAGTTTTTGTATCCTAACCCCATGTAAACCTGGGAATCTCAGCATTGCTGTTCCTCTCCACTCTGCCTCTCCAATCCCATTAGGGGTGGGTCTGAGCCGAGCGCTCTGTGATCTTTGATGGCGTGGGAATGTGCCCAGCCTTGCCTCCCCTCTGCTTCCCGCGGGCCTGGTTGATGTTCCCACCCAAGGAGGTGAGATCGTGGGGGTGGAAGGGTTAGTCTATGTCCCCTCTTCCCCTTCCTGCCCCTACCGAAGGGAATGGAAAGAAAAGAAGGCCAGATTTCCCACATCCCCCCAGGGAGAGGACTTCTGTCAGGAAGCTGTGGTTTCACTGACTGCCCAGAGGCCCTGGTACGCTGGGTTCTGAGTGACCATCAGGGATGTGGTGAGGTCCTTGGCTTGGTCAGTGTGGTGGAGCTAAGAGAAATGCAGACTGGGACAAGTTTGGGGGCAGTAGACGTACGTGAGCTGACACTTATCTGAGGAGGTGGTGGTGGGACAGAGGCTGAAGTGGCGCTCCCCCAACCCACCAGCGCCCAGGGACTCCTCCTGAGAGGTACTTGGCCTTTACGCAGTTTGCTTCCCCCATGTAGCACTATCTGATAGAAAATATTTGCCCAGAATTGTTTCTACTTAATTTAACTGCTCCGAGGAAGTAGGATGGGGTGTGTGTGTGTGTGTGTGTGTGTGTGTGTGTGTGTGGTGTGTGACTTTTAAAGAGAACTGCCTAGTGCTGGGGTACATCAGAGCAAGGAGAACAGGGCAGGGGTGTGGGGCAGCAAGCCAGCTCTGTCTTTTCTCCAGAGCCTGGTGAGGTAGAGAGGAGCCATGTAGGGCTTGGATGGGTGACCCTTCTCACTTGAAATGTCCCACACCGCAGAACCTGGGAAAATTCTCAGCCTGGAGGTAAACCTCCTTATGTCAAAGATGGAGATTCTGAGAGGACAGGTATGGAGAGAGACTTCTGTGCAGAGGCCAATGGCGTGTCTCTGTTACTGCCTCTCGGCAGTTGGCACGGATTGTGTGTCTGTATATTGTGTATGTGCCGTGGGGAGGGGGTCTAATCACAGGGTGGCTTTGACTGCATCAAGGTCAGTGGGGGACAGAGAGTTGAGGGAGAAGGAATAGCTCAAGCTGGGGACCCTGAGCCCCCAAACCACAGGAGAAATAACTAATACCTAAAGTGGTCCCGACCCACAGAGGAGCTCAGAGGTAAGGAAAAGATTCCAGCAACAGGGAATCTTCCCTGAGTTGCAGAGCAGATGTTCCAGGTGGGGGCGAGGGGGTGGAGTACTCAGCTTCTGGAGGAAGTTGGAGGCTGCTCCTCCCTGAGATCTGCAGGCCTGGGAAGAGAATGAGGTAAAAATAGCTCTGGGCCTTGGCAGACCTAATAGGGAAGATTGGGGGCAGCAACATTTACGATAAACTCAGGCTGAGGGGGTAGGATGTTTGGGTGGCCAGGCAGAGAGATTTGGAAAAAGGCCTCCTGGGATGATGTGAGTTTTCCAGTGTGGGAGCAGGGGAAGTGGTATGGTATTCCCCACTGCAGATGTGGGAGGTGGTGATGTGGCAAGGAGGGGTAAGGTGGAGGGAGCATGAAAGGGTGGGAAGGCCTCAGCTGTGGGATCAAGCCACCTGGCCTCCCACACCTTCTTCCTGGGGAATAAAGGAGGGAATCCCTTGTGTGACCCCACCCAGATTCAGGGAACTGCTAGACATAATGATTTCACGGGTTATGTTTGCATTTGACACTTCCCTACACAGACACAGACACACACGAAATTCAGCCCTTCCCATCACAGGATATCAGGGCCCTCACCTTGAACCCACTTCTGAGTCATTACTGTCCTTCTTTGGCATTTCTCTTCCTGTCTCCCAAACAAAAACTAGCAGTTGGCATCCCATCCTGTCAGGTGACACCTCATTAGGCAACAGCTAGTGAATGAGAGAAGTGAATTCTACTAGTAGCTAGGGGTAGTGGACTGAGAACCGCTGGGAAGATCAGGCCGACTGTGGGCACCATGCAATAGGAGGAGCTGTGGTCATTAAGAAGCCAATTCTCCTAGACGACGACTAATTTGGATATTGTTAGAGTTCTTCTAGAATCCAGAAAGGGAGGCTAAACATTTTTGGAAGTAGTTTTGATGAGGCATGGGTCCTACCCATGGACCCATCAGACCTGCTCCAAGTGCTTGAGGACAGGACCAGGAAGCATTTAAGGGCTTAGGTGGCTCATGGGCATTAAAGGGGAGGATACCAGGACTGGAATGAGGGCCTGCTGGCTTCTCCTCCTCAAATCCTAACCCAACCTATAGCTCCTTCCTGGACTCAAAGCAAATCAGGGCTATCTGGTTCCAGAAGAACCCCACACTTTTGTCCAAAATTCTTCCCAACTTGGGGCTCTGGTCCCTCTCACCCCGTACCCCGGTGGCCTAATGGAGAGAGTGTTTACCATACCCTTCCTCCAAAGAGCTAGCTTTGGTTTGTTTTTCCTGGTCATTGGATCCAAAGCAGGGAGCATGGGAGCATATTCTTAGACGTATTCCTAAGACCAAAGGAAATCATATTCTTCTCTCTGATTTTTTTTTTTAAAGCAAATAAAGTCTGACTATTGTAAAGGTCAAAATCAAAAAGGGAGGAGATAGCACAGAGTGCGCAACTGATAGGGAAAGGGAATATTGTTGCTAGGCAACCAACTGCAGAGATGAGTGGTGGTTTGTGCTATTATTTTGAACCATACCATTGTGAATATTTCATCATTCTGTCACTGTAGACTTTTTGAGCTGGAAGATGCCTTGGAGATAATCAACTTCAGCTCTTTTATTTTGTAGTGGAGGAAGCTGAGGCCCAGAGAGGGGAAGTCACTTGCCTACTGTCATTCAAGTGATTGGGGGTCAAAGCTGGGGCAAGAGCCCAGGTGTACCCCTTCTTCTGCTACACTTTCTGCTCCAGGCCTCCCCCTTCTGTTCCCGGGCTGTGCAGAAGAAATCAGGGAGGAGGCTAGCCCTAAGCTAGTTCTGGCTCCTTCATTCTCTGAGGGAGATAGTTGCACAGTCCTGGTACCGGGGCTGCTGTGTGTGCGTGCGTGCGTGCGTGCACGCGCACGTGCAGTGTGAGCTGAGTGGCTACGGTTGGTGGTCATTAGCTGCTCAGCCTCATGGTGCTGAAGCAGAGGCAATGTGTGGTCACCAATGGCAGTGGAGGAGAGGGGTGCTGGGTATAAGGAGTGGAGCTCCCTGGCCAGCAGGGGTGTCCCCTGGCTAAGAGAGGACCACATTGGCTCCTTTCTCCTCAGCCTCCCTGCCACTCACGCCTTCTCCCTGTATCCTACAGGGAAGGTAGGCACCTGCTTCTTTGGGTATTTGTGGCTGCACGCCTTACTCAACACTGTTGTCGCTGGAGTCTGGTAGTGCCCCTAAATATCCCTCTCCCCTGACTTCTCCTGATTGTCCAAAGCAAGAGTGGCACCTCAGCCACTCAGGAGGGAGAGTTGGGAGCTGCTGCTGGGTGCCTCAGGACATAGGCCCACTGGTTGTAAAAATAGCTTGGTTTGGGGGGGTTTTTTTTGGCCGTACCGCGCAGCATGCAGGATCTTAATTCCCCAACCAGGGATCGAACCCATGCCCCCTGCAATGGAAGTGCAGAGCCCTAATCACTGGACTGCCAGGGAATTCCCCAAAATATCAATAGCTTTGTTTTTGATCCTGATTTCTCTGTGCATCTGGGTGTCTGATGGCCCATAAGTGGGTGGGGGGGATGGGTGGCAAGGGAGGCAGGAGGTGGGGATGTGGCCAAAGGGAAATAGCCAGGATGTCCCTCGTCCATGCCTCTCCCTCTCCTTATCCGGGGCGGCACCCGCGCCCACCCTGCCCTGGGGAATAACTGGGATCAGCAGCATCTGACTCAAGACAGTGAAGTTGTTTGCCTTCTCTTTTACTCCTTGGAGACTCCCCAGTTGGAGTCTAGCAAGTGGCCTCTTAGAAAACTCCTTCCCGGCCCCCAGCAGCTTCTTTCCCCCATCACTGCAACCTCCAACAGCATCATCCCACGACCACAGCAGGGTCGGGGTAGAAGGTAGGAGGCCAAGGATGGGACTGGGGAAGATTCTAGAGGGAGGCAGGGAGGTGGTTCTGATTAAACTGTGGTTATTAATTCATGGGCCTGGGTTTGTCCCTCCCCTTTCGGCCCTGGGGCCCTCTTGTTGAAGCATTTAAACTGTGGTGTCTTTCCATCCTAATCCTTGTGTGCTCCCCTCCCCTCTACTCACCAGCCCCAACTCTGCATGCCAACCAAGGCTTCCTTCCCCCAACTCTGTCCACACCCATCCCAAGCGCCACTTAAACCCCTTTTCCTCATCTTAGCCCAAGAAGAAGCTGAATGTACCCTCAGACCTGGCCACATCCAAGATCGTGCCTTTTGACCTTCTGCCTGAGACTGAGCCTTTTGACCTGAAGCCTGAGACAGTGCCTGAGCTCCCACCCTTTGACCAGACACCTAGGACCCTGCCCTATTACCCAGAGCCTGGGCCTCTGCCCACCCCAGAGGAGCCAACAGCCGGTGGGGGTACTTAGGGGCTCCTGGGTCACATGGGGCCGTGGGCATGGGGTGTCACACACCCAGTCCACCCCCAGCTCACTGCTTAGCAGTGGCCAGTCCAGGGTGGCTGGTCTCTTCCAAGCCACTGCCCCTTGTGACTGGGTGATGGGTATTGTGAAAACACTCTCTCATTATGGGGAGTTCAGGCAATGGGGTGGGAGGTGATGGGAAGGGCCGTCCCCTACGTCTTGGTTTCTGTCTTAACGGTCGATGCTACAGACACCACACCTGAGCTGCACCCACGGCTGCCTGCATGAGATAGCCTGCAACTGCCCACACTTCTGATGCCCCCTCCCCTCCCCTCCCCCTCTGCCTCCTCCTCAGGGACAGACCAGTTTGGCTCAAAGCCTCTTTGGAGAGGGCCCTCATGAAGCCCAGGCCTGGGGTCTGTTCTGTGCCCTCTCTAGCCGCTCTCTACAGTTCGGGAAAACACTGACGCTTATTTTTTTCCAGTTTTTTTTAGCAAGTGTTTTGCAAAGCGATCCCTTATGTTTGCCAGATCCTGCCTTGGGTGGGGCACCCAAAAGCTGCCAATCAGGAGGCCAGAAGGGGGCACATTTTCATTGGCTCTGGCCTCCCTATGGCACAGTGTTTCTCAACCTTTTTGTTTGTTTGTTTAATAGCATTCTCCTAAGGAGTCCTTTTAGACATTTTTTTCCCCTAATTGTCCTCTCCCCCATGAAATTTTTTTTTATTTGAATTTTCTTTTACTTTATTTATTTTATACAACAGGTTCTCATTACTTATCTATTTCCCATGAAATTTTAACACTACAGATATACTATATATCAGGACTCTTTGGAGCCCCACAAACTATTGCAATATCTAAGATTTGTGCCCTCCCCCGCAAAAACCAATTTCCACCCACTTGGGGGCAACATGCCCCCTGTTGAGAATCACGCTGTAGCAGAAAAGAAGGACCCTTCTGCCTGTAGTGTCTTTCACCCCCTTGTCCTGGCAACCTAAAGTGGAGGTCCTGAGTTTTTAAGACTGCCCTCTCTTTCACCTCTCCCCATCTGCACCCTCCTCTAACATGGTCTCTGAGCAGATCCAGATCCTGGGTCTCTGAATGACCTCTGCAATGTCTTCTCTGGCCATTCACAGGCAGTGGCTGGGTACAGAACTAAGTCAAGAGAGGCTCTACCCAGAGCCATATGACACCTGTCCCTTCTCCCTGACAAATGTGAAGTGCCTGGCCAAGGACCAGGCAAATAGTAGGTGCTCAATTAAATTATAATAATATAAAAATCTTCCTAAGTCAGAGGATCTTAAGTTCATATAGCAGGGTTAGGGAGTGGAGAGGAAGGGGCTGGAAGCCATCCTGGGGCTCCTCTAAAATTCATCCTGGACTGGCACTTTCCTGGGTTGGGGAGCTGTGTGTGCTTGGTGGGGGGCAGGGGAAGCTGTGCATGCTTTTGTTCAGACCTGGTCATTAAAGGTAACTCTGGAAACTAAGCCTGTTGGGACTGGTGGTTTTGTTTAATAAAAATGTAGAAACAGAACAAACAGAGCTCTCTCTCCTTGCCACCCTGAGGCCCCTCCTTTAGGTTAGGAGCTCTGCCAGGGAAGTAGGGGTGGCACAGGGGTGCCCAGCCTCTGTGCCCAGGGTTGGGGGAGGTGTTTTGGGATTGTGTTGCTGGTTGTTGTAGCAACAGGCCAACTGGGTGGGCCCAAGACAGCACTCCAAAGCTGTGAGTCATAGGGAAAACCTGGCTTGGAAACGGGGAGAAAAGACAAAATCCATTAATGGAGGCAAAAAGCTAAAGTCATGGTGGTATATCCTCTCCAGTGCCAATCCACTGGATATAATCCGGGACTTAGGTCAAACAGTTTCTTCCCCTATCCCCTGACCTTCCACCAAGAAGGCAGCTCCTCTGGTGTAAGCCATCACTCCGGAGGAAGCCTACAATGAATGGCTTCCAAGTACCTTTCTGGACTGGGGGGAGACAACCCCAGATCCAGGAATAAACCTCCCCTCACTGGGATTGCTCCCTGATGTTGTATTTGAGACCTTTCATCAGGCACTAGGAAGACACGATTGGCTACAAGAAGTCTGGAACTCTCTCCCCAGCCTTGTTCACGTTCAAACTCAGCTGGCAAAGACCTTTATCTAGGAAGCCAGAGGCCAGGAAAACCAGCCAGCTCAGCCTTTATGGGTTGGAGTGGAGCAGAGGGGAGAATCAGGGGTGCTGGTGTGGGGCAGGGAGACAATGTGGATCTGTTTTCCAGCAGCAGGGACTGTTTCCTGACTACTTCCCACCCATCAAGCTTAATCCTTCCCTTAATTCATCCACATAGTCTGAGCTTAGTGAAAGGAGGCATTCTCCTTCAAACGTCGGGGAGCGTGGGTGGGTTTTTAGAGTAGGAGGCTGTGAAGGAGAGATCAGAGCTGACATTTTTTGATACTAGGGCTGCCGGTAAATTCTGGGTGGAGATGGATGAAGAAGTAGCCGGGAGTTTAGATGATAGAGAGTCCTAACATGGTGTGTAAGAGAGAGCACTCGGGTAGCAGGCAGGGAGAAGTGATTGCAAAAGGGAGACCCAAAGGGTACAACTGGGAATCAGAGGGACTGCTAAGAGAGATTGGGACCCTCCTACACTCAGAGCAAGGAAAACACCCCTTCAATGCCTCCATGAGTGATAAGAAACAGAGGATGGACGGACTGCCACAGGATGCCCATGATAGTACCCAGCCAGCTGTGGCAGGTGGAGACTACAAGTCCCAGCATGCCCTGAGCCCCGGTCACCTTGCCTGCTGGGAGATGTAGTTGAGTAACGAGAGGTTGAGGTGGCTTGGTGCCCAGCAGAGCCGGTGCCCAGTTTGGGAGAAGAGGTAGAGCCAGCATTCCCTCTTTGTCCCTGCTAATAATATTGACAGGGAGGGAAGGAAGTTGGGAGGAGGTGTTCCTAGTTTTCAATGTAAACCAGGAAACTCTGTGGGGATGTGGATGGGAGGGAAGAGGAAAGAGGTTGGGGGCTGGGGAAGGAATTTCTGTAGCAGGTGGTACAGAGATACCAAGCAGTCAACGTATACGTGTATGTGCGTGCGTGTGTGTGTGTGTGTTCATGGGACGGGTCAGCTCGTGTTGCCTCATTTTTCTCAGATGGGGTTTTCTTACAATTCTGCGAAACAATCTTTAGAAAACCCTTTAGAAAAAGTACTGCCTATCATTCCTTTGTAGGAAGTCCCTAAAGAGAGTCTGGGCCAAAGAGGAGAGCCTGTTTACATTCTGGGTTATGTCCCCTTTTCCTGTCTGTGCTCAATCTCCCCTACCTTCTGGTGAGAGGTGATCCTGAGATTCTGAAATGTTGGTCCAGAGTCAGGATCTTGGAAAATCTTCCCGGAATGGAAAGCAGTGCTGGTGCTAGGTGTTCCCAGGGCAAGAGGGAAGAACTGGCTCTGAGCTCCAGGATCTCTTGCCCTCCTACTCCTGGTCCCTTGAGCTCCTGTTTGGGGGGAAAAAAGCAAGAATGGAAAAGCAATCTCTCCCTTCCATTCCAAGGCAGGGACGTCAGAACCAGAAGAAACGTCCAGGTTGGGAAGAAAACATGTCCTTGGCTCCCAGCCAGCTTCCTCCTCTTTCCTCAATTTCTTCATGAGGGTGGAGAATGTCCACTGGTGGAGCCAAACAGTATGAGGCGGGGGAGGGAGATAGGGCCACAGCTCTGTTTCCCTAATACTGGTTCTTCTGAAATGATACGAAGTCTGGGACACGCACTCCCTTTATGGTAAACTTGCCTTCAAGTTACCCTACTTGGGGACCGCCTGAGATTGACTGTGAGCTCGTCCCCCTACCCGCACCCCTCAACCTAAACCGACTCTGCCCTTTGGTTTTGGGCCTGGCTTGGGCAGTGTGGGGCTCAGTGCACCAGAGGGCGCTCTGCCCATTTCCAAAGTTAAGTTGTGGTCCCTGGGACGCAAAGGGTAAGGACTGGTTTAAAATGGGCAGTCGCAGGGCTCAAGGAGACGGTTGGAGGGCCGCAGAGATACTTAACTGAAGTGCGAAAACATAGGCCAGACTCCGATCCGAAGCTCGGTTCCCTCCTCGCCCTGTCTGTATAGTTACTATTCATTCAATACATATTTCTTGAGCGCCCACGAGGTGTCCAGCTCTGTGCCAGGCGCTGGGTATACAACGGCGAGCAAGTCCAGGCCGATTTCACGGGTACCACGCACTCCGCAGGATCACGGGTGCCACCGCCCAGCCCCGGGTTCGCCCGGCGTCCCCCCAAGTCCCCGCCCAGTTCTCCGGCTCTGCCCCCTCATCTGTTCGCTCTGATCTCCCTTTAGGATGAAGTGAAACTGCCGGCCAAAGTGAGCATCGGCAAGTCGCTGAAAGAGTCGGAGGCGCTGCCCGAGAAGGAAGGCGACGAGCTGGCCGAGGGCGAGCGGCCCGAGGACGACGCGGCGGTGCTCGAGCTGTCGTCGGACGAGGCGGTGGAGGTGGAGGAGGTCATCGAGGAGTCGCGCGCCGAGCGCATCAAGCGCAGCGGCCTGCGGCGCGTGGACGACTTCAAGAAGGCCTTCTCCAAGGAGAAGATGGAGAAGACCAAGGTGCGCACCCGCGAGAACCTGGAGAGGACCCGCCTCAAGACCAAGGAGAACCTGGAGAAGACGCGGCACACTCTGGAGAAGCGCATGAACAAGCTGGGCACGCGCCTCGTCCCCGCCGAACGGCGGGAGAAGCTCAAGACCTCGCGAGACAAGCTGCGGAAGTCCTTCACGCCCGATCACGTGGTCTACGCGCGCTCGAAGACGGCGGTCTACAGGGTGCCGCCATTTACCTTCCACGTCAAGAAGATCCGCGAGGGCGAGGTAGAGGTGCTGAAGGCCACCGAGATGGTGGAGGTAGGCGCCGACGAAGAGGAGGGCGGCGCGGAGCGCGGCGAGGCGGCCGACCTGCTGCGCGGGAGCAGCCCCGACGTGCACACGCTGCTGGAGATCACCGAGGAGTCGGACGCCGTGCTGGTGGACAAGAGCGACAGCGACTGAGCGGGGCGCGGGGCTGTGCCCGGGAGGCCGCGCCGCCCCGCCTCTCCCCGCCCCCGCCCCGATTCCTTTCTCTCTCCGAACTTTCTCTTTCGCATTCTCTCTCTGCCCCAAACGGGCTGGGATATTTCTAAATTGAGAACACCTCCCCTCAAGTAGCACCCCTCCGAGTCTTACGGCTGTTAAGACGGGAGGGGGAGGCAGCCTGCCCCATGGACAGCCCCAGTTTAGGCTTATGCTGGGTGGAAATGCAGAGGGCGGTCGTCCTGGGGATCCAAGTCGGGGATTCTAGAGGAACTTGCTGTCGTTTCCATGATTGGGTCCCCCTTGGGCAGGCTGCCTTCCCCGCACTTCTCCGTAACACTCACACCCAGCTGCTGTCATTCCTGCTCACTGAGCTCTTCTTTCTCATCCTGATCCCTGGCGGCTTCAAAGCCTAAATTACCGTGAAAGGGAAGAGTGAATCTTGAAGAGGCCCCTTGCTCACATGGGAGACCCCATACTGGAAGGATGTGAAAGCAGCTTTGGGGAGCATCTGGGGCAGTGTCGGGGGAGAGAGGGCAGAGTGAGCCGTGACCCTGGATGAGGGTCTAGCACAGGCTGTATCTGCAAAAGGTGCCAATAAGGAAGGCTGGAGCCAGGCAGAGCCCTTGGGGAGCGGGGGCGGGGGGCATTTACTGTTTATGCATCTGCACCCAGGAGCACATGGCTATGGCTTTGAAAGAGAACAGGAAATAGTAGAAGGTGGAAATGGGTGAAAAGAGAATGTCCATTAGCAGCGTGAGAAACACAGCACAAGAATCCTATTTTACTGGGGTTCTCCGAGGACAGCAGGACCATTTTCAGGATAAGAAGGGAGGGCAATGTGAGAAATCCGCAATCCAAAGAAGAGAGAGGTAAGCCCCACCCCATGCCTCCACTGGGTATGGTGCTCCAGGGGCAGCCCGTTTCTCAAAGCCTAGAAAATTAGGGTCCCAGAAGAGGGCAGCACCAGGCTGCGGAGAGCTGCTAGGTAGGAGGGAGACGGATGGGGAAAAGAACGAGGTGCTAAAGGCCAGGCCACCAAGCTGAGAGCTGGAGGGGAGGGGAGGAGAGTATAGAATTCCTGTGTGTAGAGCAGCCCAGACTTGGCCCACTCCTGGCAGTTTCTTCTCAAGATCCTTCCCTAGGGCTAGTTATAATAAAGCTGCAGAACTTGCCAGGATTTCCTTGTGGGTTCCTCTCCTGACTCTTTGGGTTGAGAGGGGTGCTGCTTCCAGTCCAAAAGCCTGATTTCTGATCAGGTTCTCCTCAGGACACTTTAGTCCCCCTGTTCCTCCCCAGTAACGGTGGCTTGTCAGAAGCAAGGACAGACCCCCCTCACCCCCAAGTCACAGTCGGAAGAGGAGGGCTGAAGCCTCCCTCGTTCGCCCCCTACCTCCTGTGCTTTATCTTCTCTGCTCTGCATTATAGAATTGCAGCGAATTGTTTTTAAGGGGTGGAGGGAGGGAGCCTGGGGACACATCTTTTTTACAATACAAAGCTTTGCTTTTTTTTTTTTTTTTTTCCTGTTGGTTCCCTTCTTTCTTCTGGATGGTTGGAGACACATTGGCTGAGGGAGGATGGGGATTGTGGGACGAGGTCCCTTGGTGCTGATGGGCTGAAGGGGCCTGAGTTGTGGGCAGATAGAGTTTCCTGTGGGCTCTGGGGAGCCTCTCGTGTTGCTGTGTCCTGGTGAGCAGCCCGACCAATAAACCTGCTTTTCTAAAAGGATCTGTGTTGGATTGTATTCTCCGAAGGCAGTCACATAGGATGAGTTCCAGGAGGACAGGAGGGAACCAGGGAGGGAAAGAGAGAGAGAGAGGACCTTGGGTTTAAACGGGCCTCACTTACCTGGGTGGGGAGTGGGGGTGGGGTATTGTTATCATCCCCATTTAGAAATGGAAAAACACACACACACACAGTGACTGGTCTAAGGCCACGTAGCTGGTAAGTTGTGAAGCTGGGATTCTAAGTCAGGCAGCCTGGCTCTAGTCTGTGTAACTGTGTCTGTAATCTTGTACTGTCTAGATCCGCTTCTCGCTGTCAGAGCTTTAGTCCTCCAGACCCACCCAGTTAACTCTACTCAGCCTGAGCTTCCCTCAGATTCACGCTGCCAAATCAGACCTAGAGGAGGCAGTCTAGGGGAGAGGAAAAGTCAGAGGCCCTGACCCAGAGGCCTGAATGTCATAGAGAAGGGATTCCAGTGCATGGTATAGATGCCAGTCATAACCACACAGCATATTTAATTCTCCCCACAGCCCTGGGATGGGCACCACTTTTTTTTTTTTTAAAGATTTATTTTATTATTTATTTTTGGCTGTGTTGGGTCTTAGTTGCGGCACACAGGATCTTTGTCGAGGCATGCAGGATCTTTTTCGTTGTGGCGCACGGGCTCGTTGTTGTGGTGTGTGGGCTTCTCTCTAGTTGTGGCGTGCGGGTTTTTTGTCTTCTCTAGTTGTAGCGTGTAGGCTCCAGGGCGCGTGGGCTCAGTAGTTGTGGCGTGCGAGCTTAGTTGCCCTGCGACATGTGGGATCTTAATTCCCTGAGCAGCGATCAAAGCTGCGTCGCCTGCATTGTAAGGCGGATTCTTTACCACTGGACCACCCCAGAAGTCCCTGGGCACCTCTTTCATTGTCTGTACAGCCTGTCTTCCCCATGAGCAGCCTGCCCTACCTGCCCACAAGTTATGGATTTCCTAGAGCAATGGACACAAATCATCATGTGGGTTCTGCCAGCATCAGAATCACCTGGGGGAGTGGTGTCCCTAATAAAAACAATGTCATTTCTGGGGCTGTATCCCCGCCTCCTGCTGCTACCTCAAACAAGCTGAGTCCTTCCTCAGGGGCCATACGTTTCCTTTGGACTCCCCTGCCTCCGCCCCCAGCAGCAGGCACAGCAGTCTCGAGTTCTAAATCCCCCAGAAAGAGTCGGCTTTCCTCCAAAAAACATGGCCACTAACACAACATCGTAAAGCAGCTATACTCTGATAAAAATTAATTTAAAAAAAGAAATGAAATTATACTATACTCTGATAAAAATTAATTAAAGAAATGAAAATTGAGGCTGAAAATTCAGAGCCTGGGAGCCAGGAAAGCCAGGAGAAACCCACTAAGGATCCTCCTTCCTCTGGGATGTAGAGGTGCAGCTGTGAGAAGCAGGGAATGACGTCAGCACCCCAGCAGCGGAGAGATAAGCCTGAGGGAAACGAGGAAGGGCCCTGGGATAGCAAGCCGTTGTTTACTTCTCTTACCCACAGCAACAAGGTTCCTGGCCCCTCCCGCTTTGTTTCTACAAGCTACCCCCCTCACTGGTCCACCACACTTTCAATACCAGCCAAGTTACTTTGCTGTAACTTCCCTACGCAGTTCTATGTCACAGCGTGGGGCCGCAGCCCCAGAAGCTCTCCCCACATCAGAAATTATTCCTTTTCTTCTCTTGCGACTGAAGGGAGTTAGGAGGCTTTAAAGAAACAGCTGCCCACCGATGAACGTTACAAGGTCGCACTCCCACGAAGCATCTTTTTTACCAACCGGTCATGAGCTTGCCCATCCATCATTAACACTATTTCCATGGGTTAGAATCAGACAATAAACTAGGGGTATTTTCTCTCAAAGGATCCCATCAAATGTTACCTGTGTTGACAAAAAAAAAAAAAAAAAAAAAAAGCACAACCTAAAAGTTGAGTTATGTTTTATTCAGCAGACATGAGGGCTTCAAGCCTGGGACACAGCATCTCAGATAACACTGAGAGACTGTTCCGAAGAGGCGAGAGGGAGAGCCAAGATATATAGGAGTTTTGCAAAAAGGCCAGGTAGTTGGAACATCAAAAGATTATTGTTAATTAAAGAAATCCAGGCATCTCAAGTTAATGAAATTAGAGCTGTTTTGCCTATGGGAAGATGCAAAATCTGGGCTCATTAAAATCATTCCTTTGATATGCACCTCAGCTATTGGGGCCAGTATCCTGAGTTTTCTCATCCTGAGTCTCCTCAGGGTGCACCATTGGGGGTGGCTGCAGCAGTTGACTGCAGGATGGCGGGCATTCTTTGTTTCTATCCTGAGTTCCCTCAGGGCTCACTGTTGGAGCAGTTGTAATATGGTGGCTTGATGGCTGCAACATCCTTTGTTTACTGATAATGGCAGGCAGCGTTCTTAGGTCACACCTGGGATCTAAGGACGTTCCTCTGCAGCCTCAGATTGAGTTATCAGGTCTCTAAATGGTGCCTCCAAAGTCCTTATCCCTAAGAGGTAATTTTCCATTGGGGTCAGGAGAAGACAGCTGCAGCCAATCTTGGACTGGTCCAGACCTCATTTGCTCTCACCTGGAGTATTTGAAATGACTTTAGATGCTCTTTCCAATCCATTCCCCACATTACTGCTAGTTAGAGATGGAGATAGAGATAGATACAGATATAAATATAGACATAGATATTTATATAGATTTTTTAAAATGAAAACATACTTTACGGTTTAAATGTCTTCCTTTGACCAAAGGGTTAAACTCCTTGGCATGGCTCACAGGATCCCTTGAGAGTTTGGTCCCTGCCTTACTGTTTGTTCTTCAATATACTCTTTAGGAGTCTGCTGGTCAGAAACGGACCACAGGGACTTACTTCCCTGGCCCTCCAGTGGTTAGGACTCCACACTTTCACTGCCAAGGGCCTGGGTTCAATCCCTGGTTGGGGAACTAAGATCCCATAAGCCGCGTGGCACGGGCAAAAAAAAAGAAAAAGAAAAGAAGGAAATGGACCACACGCTTTGAGGCCCGTGGGCCTTGGCTCAGGTTGTTACCGCTCTCTGGAATGGCCTCCCTCTTTCCATGTCCCTGCGTAAACCAACCTCTTCCCCAGCTCCACCCAAGCCAAACTCCACCCAAGCCAAACTCCACCAAGCTCCACCGTTCCCTTCTCAGGGCTTCCATAGAACTCTATGTCAATAAACATTTGTGGAATGAATTATAAGACTTTATTGCAAGTGTCATAAACTCACCTCAAACTGGCTTCAGCAGAAAAAACAAAATGAAACAAAACAAACAGTACATATGGTCACCTTATTTTTTTAATTTTTTTGCGGTACGCGGGTCTCTCACTGTTGCGGCTTCTCCCGTTGCAAAGCACAGGCTCCGGACGCGCAGGTTCAGTGGCCATGGCTCACGGGCCCAGCCGCTCCATGGCATGTGGGATCTTCCCGGACCAGGGCACGAACCCGCGTCCCCTACATTGGCAGGCGGACTCTCAACCACTGCGCCACCAGGGAAGCCCTGGTCACCTTATTTTTGATAAAGGAGGCAAGAATATACAATGGAGAAAAGATAGCCTCTTCAATAAGTGGTGCTGGGAAAATCGGACAGCTACATGTAAGAGAATGAAATTAGAACACTCCCTAACACCATACACAAAAATAAACTCAAAATGGATTAAAGACCTAAATGTAAGGCCAGACACTATAAAACTCTTAGAGGAAAACATAAGCAGAACACTCTATGACATAAATCACAGCAAGATCCTTTTTGACCCACCTCTTAGAGAAATGGAAATAAAAACAAAAATAAACAAATGGGACCTAATGAAACTTAAAAGCTTTTGCACAGCAAAGGAAAACATAAACAAGACAAAAATACAACCCTCAGAATGGGAGAAAATATTTGCAAATGAAGCAACTGACAATGGATTAATCTCCAAAATTTACATACAGCTCAATATCAAAAAAACAAACCCAATCCAAAAATGGGCAGAAGACCTAAATAGACATTTCTCCAAAGAAGATATACACATTGCCAACAAACACATGAAAGGACGCTCAACATCACTAATCATTAGAGAAATGCAAATCAAAACTACAATGAGGTATCACCCCACACCAGTCAGAATGGCCATCGTCAAAAAATTTACAAACAATGCTGGAGAGGGTGTGGAGAAAAGAGAACCCTCTTGCACTGTTGGTGGGAATGTAAATTGATACAGCCACTATGGAGAACAGTATGGAGGTTCAAAAAACTAAAAATAGAATTACCATATGACCCAGCAAGCCCACTACTGGGCATATACCCTGAGAAAACCATAATTCATAAAGAGTTATGTACCACAATGCTCATTGCAGCTCTATTTACAATAGCCAGGACATGGAAGCAACCTAAGTGTCCATCAACAGATGAATAGATAAAGAATACGTGGCACATATATACAATGGAATATTACTCAGCTGTGAAAAGAAACAAAATTGAGTTATTTGTAGTGAGGTGGATGGACCTAGAGTCTGTCATACAGAGTGAAGGAAGTCGGAAAGAGAAAAACAAATACCGTATGCTAACACATATATATGGAATCTAAAAAGAAAAAATGGTTCTGAAGAACCTAGGGGCAGGAAAGGAATAAAGACGCAGATGTAGAGAATGGGCTTGAGGACACGGGGACGGGGAAGGGTAAGCTGGGACGAAGTGAGAGAGTGGCATGGACATATATACACTACCAAATGTAAAATAGATAGCTAGTGGGAAGCAGCCACATAGCACAGGGAGATCAGCTCTGTGCTTTGTGACCACCTAGAGGGGTGGGATAGGGAGGGTGGGAGGGAGACGCAAGAGGGAGGGGATATGGGAATATATGTATATGTATAGGTGATTCACTTTGTTATGAATCAGAAACTAACATATCATTGTAAAGCAGTTATACTCCAATAAAGATGTTAAAACAAAACAAACAAACATACAAACAAACCAAAGTGGAAAACAAGCATAGAGGGAATTAATGTAATTGAAAAAGTTCCCAGTGATAGGTCCAGGGGTGTCTGGTTGCAAGTTCTGATGTAATGTCTTTAGGAATTTCTCTCTCTTCCTGCCTCCTCTTCTCTGCTGTGGTTGTTTCATTAACAGTCAGATTTTCCACATGTGTTGGCAAAGATGACCATCCATAGCTGCAGGCTTATGGCTTAACAGCTCAACAACCTCAGTTAAGAGGATTTCTTTCCAAATCTTTCCAGAATCTCAGATATGGCCCTGATAGGTCACATATTCAAATCACTGTGCCTCCTGACCAAATCTAGGTCATGTACCATTTCTAGAACCCACTTGCAAGGTGGAACTGAGAGTGGAGGAAGGCTCATTTCCCAAAGGAAAATTGGGTTGCTGTCAGAGGAAGGAGAGAGGCCAAGGGGCCAACAAAGCGACAGGTGTTCTTTCCCGATGATCTGTTTGTGATGTTGTGCTAGGAGCTGAGAGACTACAAAGACGACATATCTAGCTCTTGATCTGAAACAGTTTGTAATTAGTGGGAGAGGCAGATATTCAAAATAACTCCAAGTGATGACTGTAAGAGAGGTAAAACAAAATGCAACATCAATACATCGAAGACAGATTCATCCGCTTGGGGCACATGGGGAAACTTAAGGAGAAAGGGGGCTTTTGAGTTACAATCCTTAACACAGGGTAAGATTTCAAATACTTGTTGCTGAAGGGCAGAGACCATATTTTACTTGATTTTTGTGTCACCAGAGCCTAACAGTGTCTCGTATACGATTGCACTGGTTAATGTTATTTGGTTGAAAGCATAAGAAAAGAACATTGGCCAAAAGAGCAAAAAGGACCTTATATGGGAAGGCTGCCAACCAACCCATGGACTCCAAGGCTGGGAAGAGTAGGAATCAGGGGATCTCCAGGGACTTCTGAGAGGGAGTTGATGGATGGCCCTCTTGAAAGTGCTGACATTAATGCAACTCAGCTCTAAGGGCTCCCAGGCTCTGTGTCTCTCAGTTTCAAATTCCAAATTCCTGGCATAGAGAATCTGATTAAACCAGTAAACATGTGTTCACCCCGGATTTAATAATCTATGGCCAGGAGGACAGGACCATGGAATACAGACATGGCTGAAGGGACCCATTCCAGCATATGATTGGGGAGTGAAGGGGGCAATTCCCAGGAAAGGAGGACTTATTGTGAGCCAGGCAGGACCTAAGAAGTATCTATTGACATAGCAGATACTCAATACATGTTAATTAAATATAAGTAGTGATGTGGGACAGAGAAAGTCCTCCAAGCAAAGGGAACAGTGTGTGGAAAGGCAAAGAGGCAGGAACGCTGAAGGCATGATTGAGGAATGGTTAAGAGAATTATGGAATGTTAGACCAAAAATGGTTTTGTTTTATTTTTAATTTATTTTTTGGCTGTGTGGCTTGCGGGATCTTAACTCCCTGACCAGGGATCGAACCCAGGCACTCGGCAGTGAAAGCATGGAGCCCTAACCATTGGACAGCCAGGGAATTCCCCAAAGGTCTTGTTTTATAGATAAGAAAAAGTAGGAGTTGTTTTACAGAGGAAGTTGCTGTGGACCTGAGAAAGTAGTTTATCTGTACCTTATAAGACTCAGCATAAAAGAGTTATCAGAAGAGGGGTGGTCTTTGAAGTGCTAGGAATAAATGAGTTTGCCAAGGGAGAGAGGGGGTTAGGGAGAGAAGAGGATGGATTTTACTTTATTTATTTATCTTTGTTTTTAAAATATTTTTGAGGATGGATTTTAGAATTAAAGCAGGAGCGCCCACCTTTAGAGGATGGAGCGGGCTGGGGGAACAGCAAAGTAGACTGTGGGATGGTTGGAGAGGGAGAAGGACATCTTACTGGGTGCAGGGCACTTTCATAAACATGATCTCACGTAATTCAGATGTGTATTGGATGTCCCTCTGCTTGGAAAACCCCTGCCCCCTCCCTCCAGGGCTTCGTCTCTGCTGGGTGACCAGGTCCCCTGCCCCTGTCCATAGCTGCTTTGTAAAGGATGCCTGTCTGGGCCAATGTAATCTTCTCTGCCAGCAGTTTAGAATTTTGAGCCTACATTTACCAGGAAATTGGATATTTAATCTCAGTCAGATGAATCAAATGAAAAAGAATGCTTGAAGTGGTAGCATAAAAACACAAGTGATTAAAAACATTTGGAACCTTTGCTTAACCTTCAAAGGCATTTGTTGCCATAGTTAGAGACTGAACATTTCAGTAGGAGCCTCAAGCCAAGTCAGGACAAGGGAAGGGCAGAGTTTAGTGGGACTTCCACTAACTCCTTCTGGTGAGGTTCCTGGAATTGTCCTTTATAAGGTGTGGTTGTTCAAGTCTTTATTGGAATTTGAGAGAGATCTCAGATTCTTTCCAATAAGTTTCTCCCACACTGCCCTTGTTTTTTTAGTGTTTTTTTTTTTTTGCATAAGATAATCATAGCTAACACTGTACTGAACGCTTTGCAGGTTACCTCCTTTAATCTTCACGACAACCTATGAGGTAGGTGCTCTCATAGTCTCTGTTCTGTCGATGAGGAAACTGAGGCTCAGAGAGGTTAAGCAACTGGCCCAGGGTCACACTGCTGTGTAGGTGGACTGCCTGAGCAGTGGATGCTGCCATGACCTGGCTCTTATTTGTCATGTTGCACACTTAATTTGAGAGTATCATCCAATCAAGAACGCTTTAATGCACACTTACCAAGGTCAGAATTAGGTTCTCGATTTGAAGATGAGGGTGCTGATTGCCCAGGGTTGCACTATCTATTCTGTGTCAGAGCCAGGATTCAAACTCTGTGTGTCTCACTTCAGCTTCCATCAGCTTTCTAGTTAATGCAATTGCTTCTTTTAACCATTGTGATGGTTGAGGGAGGAAAGAATGTCTAGGAGGGAGGAAGGGGGATGATCGGCAGTACCAGATTCTACAGCAAAGTTAGATAAAATGAATGACCGAGAAGAAGACATCAGCTTTGGTGAGGAGGAGGTCCCTAGTGGCCTTTAAGAGCCCTGTCGTATGGAGAGGAGAGGGCAGAAGCCACCTTGGTGCAGCAAGTGAGGGTGAGGACATGGGGGCCATAATGGGAAAGAAGGAGCATCTTCAGAGACAGAGAGAGGGAATAAGTGGAAAAGGTCCGGAGGGAGAGGAGAACGGATAAAGCTCAGAGGGGGAGGGGTGGGACCAAGAGGACTTCCATTTAGTCCATGTGTTTATTGAGTACCTACTATGTGCCCTGCACTGGAGAGATAAGGGAGCAGTAAACAGTCAAGGTCCATCTTCCTGGAACTGACAGTATAATGAGGAAGACAGATAAGAAACTGTTAACAGGGACTTCCCTGGTGGTGCAGTGGTTAAGTTTCCATGCTCTCAATGCAGGCAGCCCAGGTTCAATCCCTGGTCCAGGAACTAGATCCCACATGCATGCTGCAACTAAGAGTTCACGAGCTGCAGCTAAGGAGCCAGTGAGCCACAACCAAGGAGCCTGCCTGCCACAACTAAGACCCAATGCAACCAAATAAATAAATAAATAATTTTAAAAAAGGAAACTGTAAACAGATAAATAAAATGAGAATTATGATAAGAGTTCCGCAAGAAACAGCACATAGAGATAGAGACTGAAGTTCCTAGGAGTAACCTTAGGTGGAGGTAGTTAGACAAGGTCTCTCCGAGCAGGTGAGACCAGAAGAGTGAGAAGGAACTAGCCATGCCAGAGCTAGAGAAGGAACAAGAAGGGCATGTGCAAAGGCCCTGAGGTGGAAATGGACTGGCTGGAATTTAGTAAGCAGGAGGGAGTTTGGTGGGATAGGCGGGGCCTTGAAAGGGATGAGAAAGGAGAACTCCTTTTTCGTAAGCCCCATGGAAATGACATGGTAAGAATGATGTTTTAAGCAGCATAGGAAAAGCGCTTAGCCTTGAAAAATAGTGAGTAGGGAAGACTATTCTTTAGACAAGAGAGAACAGAGCTGCTTGCATGATGATGCCTGAGAAGTGTTTTTGCAGACAGAAAGTAGGAGTCCAAGGAATTCATGTTGCACAGACCTGCTCTTCCCTGTGATTTTAGTGAGGGTGAGTCGGGCAGCCCTGTGTGAGCCTTTCTATTGCTGAGTCCCATGGGGGTCTCATCACCCACACAAGTTGCCCCTTGCCCCCTTTGCCACCCCTGAGAGTCTTCTATAAACCTTCTCTTCCTTGCCGGGCCTTCTTCTTCTTTTTTGTTTTAATTTAATTTAATTTATGTATTTTTGGCTACATTGGGTCTTTGTTGCTGTGCACAGGCTTTCTCTAGTTGCAGCAAGTGGGGGCTACTCTTCGTTGCGGTGAGCGATCTTCTCATTGTGGTGGCTTCTCTTGTTGCGGACCACAGGCTCTAGGCACGTGGGCTTCAGTAGTTGTGGAATGCGAGCTCAGTAGATGTGGCTTGCAGGCTCTAGAGTGCAGACTCAGTAGTTGTGGCGCACGGGCTTAGTTGCTCCATGGCATGTGGGATCTTCCCAGACCAGGGCTCGAACCTGTGTCCCCTGCATTGGCAGGTGGATTTTTTGTTTGTTTGTTTTTGTTTTTGCCGTACGCAGGCCTGTCACTGTTGTGGCCTTTCCCGTTGCGGATCACAGGCTCCGGACGCGCAGGCTCAGCGGCCATGGCTCACGGGCCCAGCCACTCCGCGGCATGTGGGATCTTCCTGGACCGGGGCACAAACCCGTGTCCCCTGCATCGGCAGGCGGACTCTCAACCACTGCGCCACCAGGGAAGCCCTGGCAGGTGGATTTTTAACCACTGCGCCACCAGGGAAGCCCCAGGCTGCCTTCTTGAATTAGAGTTTTACTGCTAATTCATCAGTCTCAGTTCCTAATCTAGATTATAGTTCCTAAATCTCTCTGAAGTGATAAATGGACACTTATCAGTTACCTATTGCTGTGTAATAAACCATCCTAAAACTTAAGTGGCTTAACAATCCTGAGGAAAAAAATAACAAAGCTGGAGGTATCACACTTCCTGATTTCAAACTATATTACAAAGCCATAGTAATTTTCCCTGGTGGGCCAGTGGTTAAGACTCCATGCTCCCAATGCAGGGAGTCCAGGTTTGATCCCTGGTCAGGGAACTAGATCCCGTCTACCACAACTAAGTGTTTGCATGCCACAACTAAAGATCACACATGCCACAACTAAAAGATCCTACACGCCAAAATGAAGATCCTGTGTGCTGCAACTAAAACCTGGCGTAGCCAAATAAATAAATAATAACTAAATAAATAATTAATTTAAAAAATAGCATGGTACTGGCAGTAAAACAGATACATAGATCAGTGGAATAGAATTGAGAGCCCAGAAATAAATCTACACATATACGGACAAATAATATTCAACAAAGGAGTAAGGACATACAATGGAGAAAGGACAGTCTCTTCAATAGATGATGTTGGGAAAACTGCACAGCCACATGCAAAAGAATGAAACTAAACCACTGTCTCACACCATACACAAAAATCAACTCAAAATGGATTAAAGACTTGAATGTAAGACCTGAAACTGTAAAACTCCTAGAAGAACACATAGGCAGTATGCTCTTTGACATTGGTCTTGGCAATATCTTTCTAGATATAACTCCTCAGGCAAGGGAAACAAAAGCAAAAATTAGCAAATGAGGGAATTCCCTGGCGGTGCAGTGGTTAGGGCTTGGCACTTGCACTGCCAGGCTGGGTTCGATCCCTGGTTGGCAAACTAAGATCCCACAAGCTGCATGGCATGGACAAAAAAAGAAAAAGAAAAGAAAAGAAAAACAAATGAGATTACATCAAACTAAAAACTTCTGCACAGCAAAGGAAACCATCAACAAAATGAAAAGACAACCTACAGAATGGGAGAAGATATTTGCAAATGATATATCCAAGGGATTAATATTCAAAACATCCTTGTTGTACAACAGAAATTAGGACAGCATTGTGAAGCAATTATACTCCAATAAAGGTGTATTAAAAAAAGAATTATGGAATCACAGAACATTGTAAATCAACTACACCTCAATAAAATTATATATATATATATACATATAAAAAAATAAAAATGGGCAGAGAAGATGAATAGACATTTTTCCAAAGAAGACATACCTGTTGATGGCCAATAGGCACATGAAAAGATGTTCAACATCACTAATTATTAGGGAAATGCAAATCAAAACCACAATGAAATATCATCTCATGCCTGTTAGCATGGTTATTATCAAAAAGGCAAAAAATAACAAGTGTTGGCAAGGATGTGGAGAAAAGGGAACCCTCATACACTGTTGGTGGGAATGTAAATCGGTGCAGCCACTATGGGAAAAAGTACGGAGGTTCCTCAAAAAATTAAGAACAGAACTAACATATAATCCAGCAATCCCACTTCTGGGTATTTATCCAAAGAATACAAAAAGACTAATTTGAAAAGGTATATGCACCACTATGTTAATTGTGGCATTATGTACAATAGCCAGGATGTGGAAACAACCTAAGTGCCCATCAAAGGATGAATGGATAAAGAAGATGTGGTATACACACACACATGCACACACATACACTCACACACACACTCTATGGAATATTACTCAGCCATAAAAAGATGAATTCTTGCCATTTGCAACAACACGGGTGGACCTTGAGAGTATTATGCTAAGTGAAATAAGTCAGACGGAGAAAGACAAATACTAAATGATTTCCCTCATATGTGGAATACGATAAACAAAGAAAGAAACAGAATAAATGAACAAACCAAATGAGAACAAACAGGCAGATACAGAGAACACAGCAGTGATTACCAGAGCGGAAGGGCAAAATGGGTAAAGGGGATCAACTGTATGATGATGGATGGAAACTAAATTTTTTGTGGTAAGTAGGCTATAGGGTATATAGAAGTAGAAATATAATGTACACGTGAAACTTATATATTGTTATAAACCAGTGTTACCTCAATTAAAGAAAAAACCAAACAAACAACTTAGTGGCTTAAAACAATGACAACATTTATTTTGCTTATGAATTTGTAATTTGGGTAAGGCTCAGCAAAAATGGCTCATTTCTGCTCTGTTTGGCCTCCATCGGGGTGGCTTGAAAACTGGGGGCTGGAATCATCTGGAGTCTGGCTGACTCACAATGGATGCTTGCTGTCAGCTAGGCCTTAGCTGGACTATTGGCCAGAACACCTTCACAAGGTTGCTACATATAGCTTGGGCTTCCTTACAACATGGTGGCTAAGTTCCAAGGGTGAGTGTTCCAAGAGAAAGAGACAGGTGGACACTGTATCGCCTTTTATGACCTAACCTCAGAAGTCATGTAGTATCAAATCCATTGTATTCTATTTATTAGAAGGGAGTCACTCCTGATGTGGAATGAGAGTCTACCTTTAGATGGGAGAAGTGTCAAATGATTTGCAGACATGTTTATAAACCACCATGGGCTTGAATGGGCTGGGCTTCTGCACTCTGCCTTTATTCACTTGATGGGTAGCGGGTGGGGGCATCATCTTTTCCCCTCCTTTAGACCCTTCCTTCCTTGGGGATCCAAAGGGAAGTTTGAGCCTGGAGATGAAGTCAAGGAAGAGCAGCTATTCAGGCTCTCCAATGAAACACACTTGGGGACTTCCCTGGTGGTGCAGTGGTTAAGAATCCACCTGCCAATGCAGGTGACATGGGTTTGAGCCCTGGTCCGGGAAGATCCCACGTGCCGCGGAGCAACTAAGCCTGTACGCCACAATTACTGAAGCCTGTGCGCCTAGAGCCCATGCTCAGCAACAAGAGAAGCCACTGCAATGAGAAGCCCGCGCACCGCAACGAAGAGTAGCCCCCGCTCGCTGCAACTAGAGGAAGCCCGAACGCAGCAACGAAGACACAACACAGCCAAAAATGAGTAAAAAAAAAAAAAAAAAAAAACCAAAAAACCGGCTTCCCTGGTGGCGCAGTGGTTGAGAGTCCGCCTGCCAATGCAGGGGACACGGGTTCGTGCCCCGGTCCGGGAAGATCCCACATGCCGCGGAGCGGCTGGGCCCGTGAGCCATGGCCGCTGAGCCTGCGCGTTCGGAGCCTGTGCTCCGCAACGGGAGAGGCCACCACAGTGAGAGGCCCGCGTACCGCGAAAACAAAACAAAACCAAAAAAACACTCTTGGATTTGAACCCTGACTGTCATTTACCAGCTCTGTGTTCTTGGGTAAGTCACTTAACCTTGGATAAGCCTCATTTTCTTCATCTGTAAAATCAGAGTATCCTCCTCATGGAGTTATTTTAAGGATTAAATGAGTTAATAGATGAGTTACATAATACATGCTCAGAAGCAGGGACATGTGCACAGTAAACACTCCATATGTTAGCTGTTGCTAATATGATTATTCAACAAGTTTATTAATATTTCATTGACTCAGGCTTAGGTGAGTTCTGGGCTAGATGCTGGGATTACGAAAGCGAGCATGAAAGGGTTTCGGCTTCCAGGAACCAGAAGCTTAGGGGAAATGTTTTCAAGCATATGTGAGCAAAGAGTCCAGGCTTTGGAGGCAGCCAGACCTGATTCTCATTCTGAGTTTGCCTGTAGTCTCTATCTGTGGGACCCTGGACCAGTCTTTCGTCTTTCAACTTTCTCGGCCATAGTTTCCTAGTGGAAAATGAGAATTATAACAGTACCTACCTCACAGGGTTTTGGTGAGGATCAAACAAGATAATCTATGTAAAAAGCTTAGCACAGTTCCTGGAAAGTGGTGATTGTTTTATGAATGTTAATCATTAATTTTATTTATCAGGAAGTAGGCTAACAAGTGGATTCATTAGAGTCCAATGTGGAGAATGCCAAACTGGATGGGGAAACAACCTGCTAAAGGACTCCAGCAGAAGAGATCAATTTTGCTAGGAAGAATCTCAGAAAGCCTGGAGGCGGTGATGTGGGAACCCGGCTTTGAAGAATGAGTAAGAGTTCTCAGGTAGGGAATGAGGAAAGAGAAGATATTCCGGGTGGAAGCAAGGAGATTTGCAAAGGCATGAAGTTACAGAAGGTGTGGACATGTTTGGAGGAAGGTGATAAATTCAGTGTGGGAACTTCGGGTGTGTGGGATGGAGGGGATGAGACTGGAAAAGGGAGTTCAGATCAAAGCATTGGCTCAAGTGAGAGAAACTGCTGACTTTAAGGCAAGGGCAGCCTTGGCGGTACGGAGAAAGGCCAGTGGCTGGGCTGGAGGGAGCTTTTGTAGGTGGACCAGATAGATTCAGGGCTAGATGTTCCATGTGAATTGAGCGGAGGGCAGTGAGGGAAACAAAGGCCAGCTGCAGAGGAGTCAGGGAGGAGGGCAGGGTTTGGGTGGATGGAACAAAGTTATGAGACGTGGACTCTCAAATCCACTGCACCACCAGGGAAGTCCCAGACCCTCTATTGTTAAGGAGGTAGTCAACTGCATGGGAGAGCACAGCTAAAGCAGAGTTTAGGTGAAGTGGAAGGTGGGGGATATCTGTCCTGAAGTGAAGATTAAGATAAATGCAGCCACCAACACACACACACACACTACGGACACATATAGCAATTTCCACGCTGGGCTGGGTCTACAGGAGGGCGATAGGAAACTCTCAATCCCACCATGAGTGACCCTATCAGTTGCCCTATAGATGCTCTCACCTCTCACTTGCATATAAGGTGGTCCAAGGGTCTAAATTGGGGAACCAGGAGAATTTGTGAGTAAAAGCTCATGCTGAATATTTCTGGGACTAGACTCCATAGTCACCAGCAAACTCTCAGAAGTATCTATGATCCCCCAACGGTTAGGAGTCATTGGTTTTCTCACCAGAAATTAATAAGAATAGCTATCCTTGGGGAGAAGGATTGGTGGGGGAAGGGGGGAGATTTTCAGTTTTAATTTTTGACTTAACTGTCTGAATTTTCTAACCACAAACGTGTGAGTTTCATTGAAAAAACTGTCATCAGGGTTTATTTGGGTGGTGAGATAACAGGCCCTTTTTAGATTTCATCTTACTACCTCTTTGTACTAAACAAACACAACAAACACAAACAAACACTAATAGCTGTTATTTTTAAAAAACCCTGATAGTCTTAACACACACACACACACAAAATCACACTATTATGCAAAGTACATCCTCTATTATGTAAGGTAAAATGTCTACATTTCCTATAAACTACTAGTTTTAATGCAGTAAAACTTGCATTCGAAGTAGATAAGGCGAAAAAGAAAAAGGCACACCATTTCAAGTATTCCAACTCAGACGCATAAAAACAATGTGTATATGTGTCATTCTTCATCTGTACTGTCTCCTCATTCCCTTGAACCGGCCAGTGTGCGAGCCGTTGGCCTTTGATGCTCGAAGCGAAGACGGAACGCAGGACTGGGTTAAATCCACTACCCTCTCCCCACGCACTCTAGTAATTACTCTATTTCCACGTCATGTTTCCGGGTGTGTGTGTCCCGACTCACGCAGAAACTGAAGTTCAAAGCAGGCGGGAGTCACCCATGTTCTTTTTGCTGTCCCCAGAAACCCAATTCAGGCGTTGGGCCCCTAGAGGATCTGGCGATACCTGGGGACTGTCTAACTGGCTGATTCCCACGTGGTAAGTGGCTCCCGACCTCGCCCCCACGTGGTGTCAAGGGCCGGGAAAAGGGAGAGCAGGCAGAAGAGAGCCGCATCAGGGCCATTTAAAGTGTCTTGACGTCACGCACTGCCAGGAACTCAGCTGAGTTTTCAGCAGGACATTCCGGTCATCTTCCCTCCCTCCCCCCGGGCCTCTCTGCCCAAGGCCTTGGTTCTTCTCCCGCTGTTACGGAGGGAGGAGCACTAAGCCCTCGGAACAGCCAGAACAGGGGCGTTCCCAGCCTTCTATTGGCTCCGCCCTTTCTCCAAGAGGCTCTTCTTATTGGCCGGTGGGTGGGGCATCGGTTGTACAGTACACTCACCAGGGCCTCTGGGTGGCCGAGAAAACTGGTTGTCTCATGAATTATGCATGAGCGGCGTGTCACGGCCCGGCGGGGTTGGGCGGGGATTGGCTGGAGGGACTGTAATTCAGCGGTTTCCGGAGCTGGGGCAGCGTAGACTGGTAGGGGGAGGCTGGGGTTCTGACGTCGCCGCGGAGGGAGCGAGCCCGAACCGGATCCTTGACAAGAACCCCAGCTCGGCGCTTACCCCACATCTGCTAGGCGAGACTCCGCGGCCTGAGGGACCCCGCGGCCCGCACCCCGGCGCAAGCGCAACCCCGGCCGGTCGGGCCTCAGCCCGAGCAGCAGGTGAAGGGGATTAAGGGTGGGGCTGCCCCCCGACGGCCTCCAGGCCTGGGCATCCCCGGGCGGGGGCGGGGGGCGAGCGCTGGGAGCCTCTGGGGTGTTTGGGGGAGTAGTGGATGGAAACTTCAGTGGGTCGGGGGGATACGAGGAGAAACGGAGGGTAGCTCTGAAGGGACAGCTCCCCGGGATGACAGGAGCCGGCCTCTGAAGGGACAGGGTGCGCTGGAAGGAAGTTTCGTTCTTTGGAGAAAGGGGAGACGCCGAGGAAGAGAGAATGGGCTGGAGGGGGAGGACTGTGGGGCGAGGGCACTCTAGGGTGGGGGGGCAGGAGTGAGGGACAGCCCCCCAACTTCCTGCTCCCTGGGGCTCTGGGGACGTTCCGGCCACAGGAGCGACTGTCACGCCGGCGGAGATCTCCACAGAGGTTGGTGGGGCGGGTTGGCAAGCGCCTCCTCCCCGCCCCCCGGCGGGGCCCGGCGGCTCCCGGCTGAGCCACTTCCTCCGCCTTGCCCTGTTCCCGCTCCTTTAGGAGCCAGCTGTGCCCCCCAGGAGGAGGTAGGAATAGGTGTCTTCCCCCTACAGCCTCACGGACTGGTTGGTTGTGGGTAGGATTATTGCATAAGAATCAAGTTTCCTGTAGGGAAATTGACAGTCTTGTACTCTTTCTAAATTCCCTCCCGTCTTTTTCTAGGTTAAAGTCGTGATTCCCTCCTCCCCCTTCTAAAAAAACAGAATAAAACCCCCATCAAGCCAGCTCTAGAGGGAAATAAACCTATTTCCTCCTTGACATTGTTCTTTTATAAACACCTGGTAAACTTGGCCAGAAGATAAATAATTGAGCCCTTGCGTTTACTGGATTGTGGTGTTGCTTAATTGCATAGGACAGAATGAACCAATCCAGAGTGGGAGTTTTCTGTCTCAGAGCCAACATCTTGGGTAAATGCAGAGGAGAGGGAAACGAAGACAGGCTGGCCTTGGCAAAGTCATGTGCGCAAACTTTACCTGTGTTTGGGGGTGTGGTTGCACTTAAGTTAGCAAAATTCAAACCATCACCCAAGTTGTTTTTACTGTGTTTAGTCCACATCCCTCTGTGTTATATCAGGTGGACGTATGGTACTGACACACTTATTCGTATTAAAAATGTATGTAATGTGTCCCTGCTGGTTTTTATTGTGTGTGCATCTAAAGGGTATATTTATTCTGTGTGTGGGTTGTAATTTTTTGGCTGGCTGGGCTGATACAGCATTGGTTTGAATAAATCAGAACAGTAAATTATCTCAATCTTTTATATGTGGATTTAGACTGTGTTATGACTTGATTCAGCCAATTTTCTGTTTTATATTAAATATATCTATTCCCTGAGACAACACATTTATTTCCTTATTACATGTGCCAGACTGGGGTAGTAGTAGAATTTTTGCAGTGACGTTTGCACAGTGGGATGGAGGAAAGAAATCTTCAAAGCAAAACAAGACAAAAAATGTAGATGTTAGAGACTTGATCTTATTAATCTCTATATCTGCTAGCATATCCGCCACAAATAACCACTAGAAAATTCATAAATCTTTTATATGTAGTTCTTTTGGGAAGAATAGCCATGTAGAAATATCCACAGTTATGACTTGACCCACAAAGGGTAGATAGTTCATATAACCTTAACTCTGTTTTGTAGATAAGGAAATTGAGATCAAAGGAACAAAACACTTGCCTGGGGCAGCAGAGTGTCATAGTGGTGGAATTTGTGCCTTCTGTATATTTTGTTTGCTTTTGACTATCTGTGCTTAAGTATTAGATCTTGATTTAGTGTGACTGTAGGCCCTGCTGGGAAAGATGTCAGTGAAATTCTGACATATACCTAGGCAATGAAATACCACCAGTAGTCTGTAAGACTCCAAGGGAGATATTTAATAAGCAGGTGAAAAATGATATACAAATGGGGTTTCCTTAGGTTTTTAGGTTTTGTTTTGTTTTGTTTCCTATCTAACTGCTATGGCTAACTTGGGAAGTAACTTTTTTTTTTTTTATATTTTGTATTGGAGCATGGTTGATTAACAGTGTTGTGTTAGTTTCAGGTGTACAGCAAAGTGATTCAGTTATACATATACATGTATCTATTGTTTTTCAAATTCTTTTCCCATTTAGGTTATTACAGAATAGTGAGCAGCATTCCCTGTGCTATACAGTAGGTCCTTGTTGGTTATCTGTTGTAAATATAGCGGTGTGTACCTGTCAATCCCAAACTCCCAATCTGTCCCTCCCCACAAGTAGCTAACGTTATAGTGTGCATAATTTACCATCAGAATTTAGCTGTTTGCTAATGGAAAGAGATATTTATTTAGGCAAGTTTGTAGGTGAAGGACAGTCATGACCTAAATGTCATATAAACCAAAGTGCCTTGTGGCTTGATCAGTGGTCATTTGTGTCTCTAGAAAGTTGCTTTCTCCTCCCTGCCTCTGCACATCTTGACTTCCAGATGGTGAGATGGGGCAGAGGTGGTGGCCATCATTACAGATGCCGAGTCTGGCACCTTTTAATCTTCTGGCTTTCTCAGAGGTGATGTACAGATCAACAAATATTTACTTTTTACAACTTCGTGGAAGTTGCTATGAGGAACGAGACGCCTTGTTTACAGAACTTGAGGTCTACTGAGGCAGCTTCATAAATGCTTTATCCGTGTAGTGCAACATGTTTTCCTCAAAGAGGTGGTGAGACATTAAGCCTGTGCTGTCCAACAAGGTAGCTATTATATATTAAAAAACATATAGCACAGGTATAGAACATTTCCATTATCGTAGAAAGTTCTGTTGGACAGTGCTTCACTAAGCGCTACAGGTCTTCAGTAGAAGGATTGGTTATGAGGCTTGCAGTTGTCTAGAAGTCTTCTTGCTAACTGAGAGCTTTGATCTGGGGCCCAAATAATGGTTGGCATTTGACAGATACAAAGAATTTGGGGTGAGGAGGTATGGTGATATAACACAAACAAAATCCTGGTAGATTAGGAAGGTAAGTAGGGGAGAAGGAGTGCCTGCATATAAGAGGTCTTGAATGCAAGACCAATGAATTTAAAGATTTTTGAGGCTGAATACTGGTGTTTAATCATGGAGTGCCTACCCCATGCCTGACCTTGGTTAACTTGTACAAAGTAAGTCGGTACATATGGCCTCTGCCCTAGGGGAGTTGTCACTGAAGCTGACCTTATACACTGGGCCAGCACTCAAAAAGAGGGGTCCTGACTTATTGGATTTGTGTTGTTAAGTGCAGAAGTGCTTTTTGAGGATTTTTAATTGGCTATAAATGTCCACTCACATTTTCTGTCTTCCATATTTAAAAAAATTTATCATAACTTTTGGGTCATGTATAACAACCAGCCAAAGAGCACTTGAAGGGCATCCCCAGATCCTGGAGAACTCCTGGTGTCCTGGGGCAGCCTTGGTGAGGTCCAGCAGGATGACACCCCTGGGCTACTTCACACTTCAGTCTTTGTTGGTTATCGTGAAAAAAAGTGATATTGTGGTTACACATTAGTTACAAGGAACCTTGGCTTACTATGGGGCACTTTTGTCAGGAATGCTAGATGGTACTTTGGTGGTAAGTTGTTTGAAATGTCTCCAGTTTTTAAAAGGAATAGCATATGCAAGAAAATTTCTGTTATGGTCAGTTCTCCTATATCAGTATTATCACAACTCGGTTCAGATCAGCAAGCATATTATATATTGAGAACTAACTATTGTGCTAGGCAGGATCCAAGGATAATGCACTATGGTCCCCGTTTTCACAGAACCGGAAGTGGTGTTGTCGGGGCCGGGGTATGTGCTGTGTCAGTATGGACTTAGGGTTGGGAAGATGATAGCACAGTGGTTCAGAGGTCAGGCTCTGGAGTCAGACACATCTGGGATTGGATCTTGGATCTGCCACTTCCTAGTCAGAATCTGAACCTCAGTTTTCTTATCTGTAAAAGGATAGGATAACAGTACTTATCTCCTAGGGCTGTTGAAGACTCCAGGAGATAATGCAGGTAAAATACTTAGCATAATGCCTGGAACACATTACCAGGAGATTAACTCTTTTTAAGGGTGAGAGAAAGGCTTTATCTTAGAGGGGTATTCACATGGGAACACCTGAAAATGGTTTTGTAGGATCGGTAGGAATTCTCCCAACAAAGCTGAGTGGTGAATAGTTGCATTCAAGGCTGAGGGAACATGAGCGTGCAGAGGCTTAAAACAGCATAGTGTGTTCAGGGATCTATAGGTAGAAGTTCTTAATTTAGGAGAACTGAGGGGAAAGGAAGCTACGGCTCTTAGCCCTTCTCTTCTGTTAATAATTGGGTTCAAATGTCATTAAGTTGTTTTGTCCTGTTTATGAAAGTAATGCATGCTACTGTAAATAAATTTATATTTGTAGAAATATAAACTATGTATATTTTATATATATGTCTTATTAATTTGGTGTATGTTTCTCCAGCTTTTTTGCAGCTTTTTCTACTTACCAATTTATCTGGGACTATTTTATTGCAAATTCCTTTTATTTTTATTTTTTATAAATTTATTTATTTATTTTTGGCTGCGTTGGGTCTTTGTTGCTGTGCGTGGACTTTCTCTAGTTGCGGCGAGCAGGGGCTAGTGTTCTCTGTGGTGCACAGGCTGCTCACTGCGGTGCCTTCTCTTGTTGCAGAGCACGGGCTCTAGAGCGCAGGCTCAGTAGTTGTGGCGCGCGGGCTTAGTTGCTCCATGGCATGTGGGATCTTCCCGGACCAGGGCTTGAACCTGTGTGCCCTGCATTGGCAGGTGGATTCTTAGCAACTGCGCCACCAGGGAAACCCCACAAATTCCTTTTTAACAGCCTAATAAAAGAATAATAAGGAAGGCAGATCTGCCCCCCAAATAAAATAAGGTTTAGATTGTCTGGCTTTCCTTTCTGCTACGCCCCCCCCATCCATATGAATAAATGACTTCCCTAATCACTGAACTTTTCCCTGACTTTTTAACTACATCAAACAAGGAACTTATGTTTTGAGCTTTCCTAAGGTAGCTGTTACTGTAGTGTCGAAATGCTTGGGCAGTGAGTTTGAGGGTTTCATGGTCCACAGTTGCAATAAGAGTTAAAAGAATGGTGATGAGATCAGACTTCCTGGGCTTTAATCCCAGATCCAGCACCTCTTAGATCTTGGGTCAGTTGCTTTAACTTCTCCAGGTTTCAGTTTCTCTGTCCATAAAATGCAAATGCCAGGTCCAGTTGTAAGGGATTCGTGAGGATTGAGCAAGATTTGAAGCAACGTATATGAAGTACTTTGCACAGTGCTTGGGAGATAGCTAAAATTGGAGTGCTTAATAATTACTATTATTAAAACCTGCAATATCTATCTAACTATAAAGTCAGGCCAGTTATGATTCACAGTAACCTTTAATGACCCAGAGGAAAGAAGGAGTAATCAGGAGATTCTAACCTAATAGGAAAAAAACTAAATGAATAGGGATGAGGGGGATTTACACTGTGGTGGAGGAAATGAAGTCTATCACGTAAAAGGAATAGACAAGGCAAACCATAAATTCCTGTTTACACAGATGCCCTTGTCATACATATGTCTCTTTGCGTCTTCTGATTGTGGCCCATTTATTTGAAGTAATATTCAACACATTAAATTTTAATGACCACTTAGGATTTGAACAGTCCCTTGGAGTTCTTCTTGATACAAAAAGTGCAGATAATATGAAAGGTTTCAGGGGTATGGGAGTCAGGCAAGGACGGTGGGACAGCATGCAGCTTGGGGGGTTGAGGCAGCATCCTAAGTAGAGTGATCTGTACGAGGCTGGGAAGTGATTTGTCCCTTCACTTCTGTGTTTGTGTGTGTGCGCGCGCGCGTGCGTGTTTTCATTGGAGGAGTCTAGCTTTGCTTTCCTGTCTTGTAACTTTCCTTTGCAAACAAATACTCAAAACAGCCTTGTGGTTTAAGAAGAGCCATTCAGCACCTTCATGAAACGGGTTCTCTTGCACCAGCTCTCCAGTTTGGGGTCAGAGAAGGCTGGAGAGAAAAGGCCTCCCGGCTGTTTCTTGGCCGAATGTGGGGCAGAAGGAAGGCAGCAGAGTTTGAAAGAGAAAGTAAACCTTCTGGTAAATAAATGGCTTCCCTATTGCGGAGGAGGAGTGCAAATTATTAGGGGGATGTTTGGGTAGTTTTTGTAGAAGCCGTTTCTGAAGACTGATTGAGATTATTGAAGGTGAGCCCGATTTAGGAAAACCCTGCCTGGTCTGCTGTGAACTGACTGTTTTCCCGCTTTGTTGATTGATTTTATTAGTTTGTGGCAGCCTGACCTCGCATTCTTGTTATGAGAATTGGAGGATTTGAGTGTGACCTTGAGCACCTGCTTAGGTGAAAGCTTCTTAAAATGCATGTTTTTCGCTTCTTTTCTAATGTTAATTTTGTTTTTACTTTTGAGCAAACGCTTTTCCTGACAGAGTCTAAAATCAGGAGACTTTCCTTTTGTTCTCTCCTCACCCCCACCCCCCAGTTCACCCAAATGTAGTCCTCAAAACCTCAAACCCCAGATGTTAGCTGTGTAATTACCTCTCCTCTAAACCAAGCAAAGTGCAATCATCCATTGAGTTAGCATTAAAATCGTCAGCCTTCGAATTTCTTTCTACTTGTGGTTTAGTCACAATAAATATTTAATCTCAGACCGACTTTGCCTTTGGGCCTCTTTTTATCAGTAGGTTTAGGGAAAGCAAGTTTATTGAAACATTAACCAAAATAGAACGTAATTAGGATGGTCACTCTCTTGTGCACAGGGGCAGATGGAATAATCAAAGGATTCTGAAGCCAAATCTCAATATTTATTCTTCTGGGGATTTTTTTTTTTTTGCGATACGCGGGCCTCTCACTGCTGTGGCCTCTCCCGTTGCGGAGCACAGACTCAGGACGTGCAGGCTCAGCGGCCATGGCTCACGGGCCCAGCCGCTCCGCAGCATGTGGGATCTTCCCGGACCGGGGTACGAACCCGTGTCCCCTACATCGGCAGGCGGACTCTCAACCACTGAGCCACCAGGGAAGCCCCTCAATATTTATTCTTAATTCCACGTGTTATTGTCCCTTTTCATTCGAGTACATAAATAAGAGTGGCCTGTAAGTAGAAGCAGCTGGGACACTTGATGGTCCTAATTACTACGTTGAAGAATCCTAGGTTCATGGAGCCATTTAAGATTCCTGTTTCTCAAATGTACTGCTGTGGTAGGGGATGTCAGTAGGGGTGGGGGTGAGGGAGGTTAGGTGAACTCTGTACTTCCCACTCAATTTTGCTTTGAACCTAAAATTGCTCTAAAAAGTCAAGCTTATTAATTAAAAAAAAATCCTGCAGAAATATCTGAGGTGTCCTGGGTCAGAAGTGCCCGGTGTACAGCTGTGTGATTCCAATGACTTCCTTCTACCTCAGGGTACCCTAAGCTTGGCAATGAGAGTTCCATGCTTTAACCCAGTGAGTATCTCTCAAGTAATGGAGAATGAGATGAACCTGCTTCCTCTTTCCTTAGGAAAGATAGGTTAAGAATGCTAGTCTTAACCACAGATTTGCAGCAAGGATGTATCAGTTTTGTTTTTCAGTTCCAGATTTCAGTTTTCTTATTTGGGGGGGTGGGGTTTTAATTAGTACAGTAAGTGGAAAGTCTCCCCTTCACCTTATCCTCTGAACTCTCTCTCCCAGGGACAGCTAGTTACCTATTTCTTATCTTTCTAGAGTGATTGTGCATGTTATACAAGCAAATGTGTTATTCTCTCTCTCTCTTTCCTTCCAGAGATAGTAGCAAATTATACGCGTAACTTTGTATCTTACTTTTTGTCACTTTGTTTATCTTAGAAAATATTCCATGTGAATATGTTTATATCCGCCTCATGTTTTTAAGATCTGCATGGTGTGGATTTAGGGTGGGATGAAATATTCAGTATTGTGATCTCAGGAGAACTTGGAGGGGAAATTTCAGTTTATTGTTGCTTTAAAAAAAATTCTTCATAGTAGTCTTCTAGGCTATGGATGTCATAATTTATTTAATATCCTAATGATAGGCATAGACTGCAGAATCTAAAGACAGAAAACAGTGTTGTAAGTATCATCATGTTTGTCTTGAGGCACGTATGAATAAATCTGTACCTGTATACTTTTAATGTTTTAATCATCATATGCATACTGCTTAGAAATGTAGCTTTTCTATGAACAGAGTGCACATTTCCCTCCTTAAACGTATATTTAATTCTGGGGAGAAGTCTAGCTACCTCATTTTTTTTTTTTAATATTTATTTATTTGGCTGCGCCGGCTCTTAGTTGCGGCAGGCAGGATCTTTGTTGCCGTGTGCGGGATCTTTAGTTGCAGCATGAGGTGTCTTTGGTTGCAGCATGCGGGATCTAGTTCCCTGACCAGGGATCGAACCCAGGCCTCCTGCACTGCGAGCATGGAGTCTTACCTGCTGGACCACCAGGGAAGTCCCTAGCTACCTCATTAAATATGAAACCCCAGTGAGTGTCTGTTACTTGGGCAGGTAGGAATTGTTGCACACCCTACCCACCCCCCCCAATATTTTTTAAAGCTTGCTGTTCATATACCTATGATACCAAGGTCCAGCTTCTATTAATGTCAACGGCTCCATCCTTAAATCACCACACACTGTTTTGTGTAAGCTCCTGCTGCTCCTTTGGCCAGTGGTGGTGGGGTTTTTGTATTGTTCCCATGGATAGTTTGCTCATTGATGCTTCTGTTTGAGTTGTCTGTAGGAGCAGTTCTCAGAGTGTGGGCCGCAGACCCCGGTGGGTCTCAGAGCCTTTCTTGGTGGGTCTTTGAGATCAAAACTATTTTCATAGCATTATTTGTGTTTTTTATGTAGTTGGCATTTGCACTTATACTAGTAGCCATTGTACTCAGTGCACTCTCAGGAAAAAAAAAATCTTATTTCCCTTAAGAATGTCTGTGATCAAACAGTGAACAATATTAATTTCATTATCTCTCAACTCTTGAGGATGTCTTTTTGATATTCTGTAATGAAATGGAAGGGATGCCTAAACCACTTCTGCTGCATAGAGAAGTACAGTAGAAAAGCACTGTGGTATTGTTTGAGTTGTGATCTCATACTAGCTGCTTTTTTCATGAAACACCATTTTTACTTGAAAGAATGATTGACAGACTGATGGGGATATTGGTAGGTATTTTCCCAAAAATGAATGAAGGGAAGCTTTCTCTTCAAGGAAAACAATTGACAGTATTTGTTACCGATGATAAAGTTTAAGCTTTCGATGATAAATTAGAGTGTGAGAAAACTTGTATCCACTACTGTGACTTTGACGGCTTCCCAGTATTAATTAATCTAATTTTTTGACAATAACAAATGTGATTTTGTGATAGTTTATAATGAAATGTGTTGACATTTGGAAGGTCTGCATGTCTCTGAAGTAGTGTTTTCCAAATGATTAATGCATGGCATTACAAAATCATGCATGGGAAAACATTCTACTCAGAATGCAAGATAGACTAATGGATCTTAATGTAACTGAGTGTGAAGAGTTCATTGCTGTGGTTTCAGAATCTGCATTGCATCTAACCTTTAAGAAACTACTACTTGTCGGGCTTCCCTGGTGGCGCAGTGGTTGAGAGTCCGCCTGCCGATGCAGGGGACACGGGTTCGTGCCCCGGTCCGGGAGGATCCCGCATGTTGCGGAGCGGCTGGGCCCGTGAGCCATGGCCGCTGAGCCTGCGTGTCCGGAGCCTGTGCTCCGCAACGGGAGAGGTCACAATAGTGAGAGGCCCGCATACTGTAAAAGAAAAAAAGAAACTACTACTTGTCAAGTTTTGGTGTAATATTAAAGAATATCCAGACTTATCTGCAAAGATAATTAAGATACTCTCCTCCTTTTCCAATTAGTATGAAGCCAAAATTTCTTCTACACTTCAACCAGAACAACATACTGCAACAGACTGAAAGAAAAACAGAGTTGTGAGAATCCAGCTGTCTTCTGTTAAGCCAAGCATTAGAGAAATCATTAAAGAAATTTCCAGAACTTTAACAATGCCAGTTTCCATTTTGTTGCTGTTGTTGTTTTGGAAAATAGGTTATTTTTCGTAGAGATGTTATTTATGTAATAGGTTTATTGCTTTTTTAATAAATTAATAAATATATTTAAAATTTCTCAGTTTTAATTTGTAATACAGTAAACATTGGTATACGTCCATAGAGAAGAACTCTTAGGGCTCCCCAATTTTTAAGGATATAAAGGGGTCCTGAGAACAAAAAGTTTGAGACTTGGTCTAAAGGTTTTAGCATAAGAACCCCTGGGATACTTGTTTAAAAAACAAGATTCTATGGTTCTGTTCTAGAGCCTGGTTTAGTAGATCTAGTGTCATTTTTAACAGGCAGCCCTGATACAGGTGGTCCTTGGTTTGAGAAATGCTGCCCTAATGAATCATAAGCTATAAAAGTCTTCAGATTAGTGAAGTCATATCCACAGGGTTTAGAAATCATTGTTGTTTTGAGGATGAAGGTAAATGGTAGATATGTGGTCTACTAAGTAAAAATGCTTTGGAGATTTCTTTTTATTCTGTTTGTTCTTCTTAGTATTTATGGAACTGAATATTAATCAAATAGATTATGACTATCAAAAGCATCACTTTACCAGATTAATGTTCAGTTTGGTTTTATTGATAGATTATCCATGAACATATTAAGACAGTTTCTGAAGGATTGGATTAACTTCTAAAGACAATTCTGGTAAAGAATTGTCTTTAAATTCTATAAGAAGTGTTCTATTTCAGACATGTCTTTTACTTTAGTACATGTAATGTAAATAAAGCTCTCATTTTCCTTTCTTCTTGCAGTTGCTTGTATTACTAATTCAAAGAGAAATTTATTTGTCAGAGATCACACCGCAGAAATAAGACTTAAAAACCCCAACCTAAACTGGAATAGTGTTTCTAAATTCTAAATTATTATCTTTATAAGTATTTATTCTTTTTCTTTCTAAGCCATGTCCACTACCTCACTTACATTGTCAGATTATAATTTCATGAGTAATTGAGGCTTTTTCTTAACCTTTGCTTAATGGATAAGATCAGCTGTTCTCTGAAGAGCGCTCACATCATGCAAAATTATAATGTACAATGAGGTCACTTATTTTTCCAAGTATATTATTCATTTTGATAAGACTTTCATAGAAAAGCTTGTCTAATTGGGGAGATAGCTTATCTTCCTTCTTAAATATAATTGAAACTTTATGGGGTCAGATTTATCTTTTTTTTTTTGGCGGTACGTGGGCCTCTCACTGTTGTGGCCTCTCCCGTTGCAGAGCACAGGCTCCGGACGCACAGGCTCAGCGGCCATGGCTCACAGGCCCAGCCGCTCCGCGGCATGTGGAATCTTCCCGGACCAGGGCACGAACCTGTGTCCCCTGCATCGGCAGGCGGACTCTCAACAACTGCGCCACCAGGGAAGCCCAAAGACATTAACTTTTTAAAAAAATTTATTTATTTTATTTGTTTTATTTTTGGCTGTGTTGGGTCTTCGTTGCTGCACTTAGGCTTTTCTCTAGTTGCAGCGAGTGGGGGCTACTCTTCGTTGCGGCGCACTGGCTTCTCATTGTGGTGGCTTCTCTTGTTGCAGAGCATGGGCTCTAGGCACGTGGGCTCAGTAGTTGTGGCTCGTGGGCTCAGTAGTTGTGGCATGCAGGCTCAGTAGTTGTGGTGCACGGGCTTAGTTGCTCCGCGGCATGTGGGATCTTCCCAGACCAGGACTCGAACTCGTGTCCGCATTGGCAGGCAGATTCTTAACCACTGTGCCACCAAGGAAGCCCGACACATTATTATTAACATTAGAGTTCACTCTGTTTGCATTCTAGGAATTTTGACAAATGTATAATGACATATATCCACCATTACAATATCATACAAAATAGTTTCACTGCCCTACAGATCCCCCGTACTCCACCTATACATCCCTCCCCCAAACCCCTGGCAACCACTGATCTTTTTTAATATCTGCATAGTTTTATCTTTTCCAGAATGTCATACAGTTGGAATCATACAGTATGTAGCCATTTCAGACTGCCTTCTTTCACTTGGCAACATTCATTCAGATTCCCCATGTCTTTTCAAGGCTTGGTAGTGCATTTCTTTTTATTGCTGAATAATATTCCATTGTCTGTATGTACCACAGTTTGTTTATCCATTCACCTATCGAAGGACATCTTGATTGTTTCCAAGTTTTGGCAATTAAGAATGAAGTTGCTGTAAGTACTCATGTGCAGGTTTTTGTATAGACATAAGTTTTCGGCTCATTTGGGTAAATATCAAGGAGCAATATTGCTAGATCCTAACTGAAAGAAGGAGTAAGAATGGTGGGTTGGAGGGTCACCAAGTTGAAGGGATACTGCTCTGTCACCATCCTGCTCACCCTTTTAGTGGTATTGGACACAGCTGAGCATCTTTTTTTTTTTTTCTTAAAACATTCTCTTCTCTTGGCTTCTGTGACATTTTCCCTGGTTTTTCTTCAGTCTTGCTGGTCTTTCCTGCTTGCCTTTCCTGGTTCATCTACCTGAACACTAATGTTGAAGTGCCTCAGGCCTCTGTCTGGGGCTCTCTTTTCTCCTCTTTTTCTATATTCTCTCCTTGGGTTATCTTATCCATTACTTTGACTTTATCATCTCCATCCTGATGACTGACTGACTACCAAGGGCGTATCTCCAACCCAGGTGTCTCCAGGCTCCCAATTCCTGTGTCCTGATGCTTAATTGACATTTCCCCTTGGGCAGTTGTAGTTATCTCCTATTTATTTATTTTGTCCAAAACATAACTCTTTTTTAAAAAATTGAAGTAGTTGGGGACTTCCCTAGCAGTCCAGTGGTTAAGACTTCACGCTTCCAATGCAGGGGGCACAGGTTTGATCTCTGGTTGGGGAACTAAGATCCCACATGCCGCGTGGTGCAGCCAAAAAAATAAATAAATTAAAAAATTGAAGTAGTTGATTTACAGTATTGTGTTAGTTTCAGGTGTGCAGCAAAGTGATTCAGTTAAATATATGTATAAATTTTTTCAGATTCTTTACTATTATAGGTTATTACAAGATATTGAATATGGTTCCCTGTGCTATAAAGTAAATCCTTGTTGTTTATTTTATATATAGTGGTGCATATCTGTTAATCCCATACTCCTAATTTAAACCTCCCCCCAAGAAACATAACTCTTAAGCTTTCTGACCACAAGCTTGTGCACTTCTCCCCACTCAGCTTTCCCCATCTAAGTAAATGGCATCACCACCTAGCCCATGGTACAAACCAGAAACCTAGGAATAGCCTTAATTCCCCCTTTCTCTCATACCTCTGCTTCTCTTCAAATCATCAGCAAGTCCTGCTGCTGGTTCTACCTCTAAAGTTTTCTTAAATTCCTTTACTTGTCTCGTCCTGACTTCTGGTCCTGCTCTATGGTAGACTAGATACCCTGAAAACCTCCCCTACAAAACACCAAGAAATGTTGGATACACTGAGCTCTCCAGGAAATTAGGGAAATCTTCAGAGGCAAAGATCAAACGGAATCGCACCAAAATAAGGGAGAAGTCCGCCTATGATGGGTGTGGGTGTGGGGGGCATTTCCCTATCCCCATTACTAAAGATTTTTAGTTTAACAGCCCCTCTAGGCAGCAGACAGGGTCTTGCTCTTGGTAAGGAGTCGGCCAAGTCTGAAAGAATTCCTAAGCATAGGCCTGTCCATTTTAAGATTTGAATTTACACTCTCTTTGGTCCTGGAAACTCCAATCTGAGATTCTTAACATAATAAGGTCCCTTTTCCTTTAGGAGTCAGAACAAATAGCTTACATCCTTCCAGATGCCATATCTGAAGTATGACCCCAGTCACTAACTATCCTACATCTTTACTGCTCTTTTCACAAGTGGTAATTATCGTCCTCATTTACTTGTCTGTCTTCCTCCATCTCAAGGAGGGAAGAGACCTGTCTGTCCTGTTCACCACTCTATACTACTGAAGGATTTTTGTATTTTTTTTTTTTAATGAATGAACAAATGAATGGGTCAGTGATTCGAGTAAGTAGGCTCCTTCTGAGAGAAGATAAAATGATGTTGCATCAATCTTATTTTATTTTGGTACTAAGCATTTCACTTTAAAACAGTTTAAATTTTTATCCAGAGTAATGCATACAAATAATTTAGAAATTGAAGAGTACTGAAAGACTCATGTTGAAAACAATAGTCTTCTGTCCCATCCATTCTCATTTCCAAGTATTACTTCCCAGAGACAGCTGCTTTGAAAGCATTTAGCTTTTTGGGGGGCATATTTACTTCTATGCTTCTAGATAATAAGCTTATGCTGCTATTTTTTTTTTTTTTTTTTTGCGGTACGCGGGCCTCTCACTGTTGTGGCTTCTCCCGTTGCGGAGCACAGGCTCCGGACTCGCAGGCTCAGCGGCCATGGCTCACGGGCCCAGCCGCTCCGCGGCATGTGGGGTATTCCCGGACCGGGGCACGAACCGGTGTCCCCTGCATCGGCAGGTGGACTCTCAACCACTGCGCCACCAGGGAAGCCCTATGCTGCTATTTTTAAAAAATTTTTATTGGAGTATAGTTGATTTACAATGTTGTGTTTCAGATGTACAGCAAAGTGACTCAGTTGTACATGTACATATATCCACTTTTTTTTTAGATTCTTTTCCCATGTAGGCCATTACAGAGTGTTGAGTAGAGTTCCCTGTACTCTAAGCAGGTTTTTTTTAGTTATTTATTTTGTATATAGTAGTGTGTATATGTCAGTCCCAGTCTCCCAGTTTATCTCCCCATCTCCTGATACGCTACTACTTTTGAAATATCAAGTCTTAGACACCTTTTAACTTCCTATTACCATTGGTGAAGGTTTTCTTTCACCACCGCTCTTCCTTCCCATACCTCACAATGAAATCATAATTTTTATTTTTTAAATTTTTTTATCATCATAATCTTTAAACCACTTTAGTTAAACCACTAAATCATGCATTTTATTTTGACTAAATAAGTATTGTTCACTGATAAGCCAAGTAGTGTACTATGATTACATTTCCTTTCTCATGCAAATATTTGTTTTTTCTGGAGTTAATGTTTTTATCTTAAAAATTGATTTAGTTTTCTTATACCTATTACTAACTTTCCCCAAATGTTCCAGCAGTTCTCTCAAATGCCTGGCAGTTTACTTCAGATATTTAAGAACATTGACAATCTATTCATCATTTTCTTGGCATCCCTCTCACCCCATCATCCTGCTGCAATCTGGGTCTCCTTTTTTTTTTTTTTTTTTTTTTTTTTGCAGTACGCGGGCCTCTCACTGTTGTGGCCTCTCCCATTGCAGAGCAACAGGCTCTGGACGCGCAGGCTCAGTGGCCATGGCTCATGGGCGCAGCCGCTCTGTGGCATGTGGGATCTTCCCGGACCGGGGCATGAACCCGTGTCCCCTGCATCGGCAGGCGGACTCTCAACCACTGCGCCACCAGGGAAGCCCTGGGTCTCTTTTTATTACTCTCCTGTGTCAGATTCCCTTTTTCCTAGATCTCGCGTCTTCCTCTTTCTGGCTTGATTGCTTCATTTGCTGAACCACAAATTCTAGTAACACGCTATCAGGAAAAGGTGCCTGGGAAATAAATTTTCTTTTGAGCATCTGAAATCTCTTTATTCTTTCTTCACACTTGAATGATCGGTTGGGTGGGCACTGAATCATTTGTTCATCATTTCGAAGGCATTGTTGGCTCAGTTGGCTTTGAATCTTTCAGTGTCTGTGTTGAAAGTTTTTTTTTTTTGTCTGTGTTGGGTCTTCGTTTCTGCGCGTGGGCTTTCTCTAGTTGCGGCGAGTGGGGGCTACTCTTTGTTGTGGTGCGCGGGCTTCTCACTGCAGTGGCTTCTCTTGTTGTGGAGCACGGGCTCTAGGCGCACGGGCTTCAGTTGTGGCACACGGGCTCAGTAGTTGTGGCTCGCGGGCTCTAGAATGCAGGCTCAGTAGTTGTGGTGCACGGGCTTGGCTGCTCCACGGCATGTGGGATCTTCCGGGACCAGGGCTCAAACCTGAGTTCCCTGCATTGGCAGGCGGATTCTTAACCACTGCGCCACCAGGGAAGTCCCTGTGTTGAAAGTTTGATGCTGTTCTGATTTCTGATCCTCTCCAAGAGACCTGGTTCTTTTCTCTGGAAGTTTGTATGACTTCTTCATTCCCACTGTTCTGAAATTTCACAGAATGTGCCTTCATGCGGGTTTATTTTCATTCATTGGATTGGGTTCTAGATGGGTCCCTTTCAATCTGGAAAGGGAAATTCTTATTATTTCTTTGATAATTCCCACTTTACCATTTTCCCCTTCTCTTTTTCTGTGAATCCTCTTGGTCAGATATTAGATCTTTTGGACAGATCATCTGAGTTGTGTTTTGTTTCCCCTCTGCTTCTATTTTCCATCTTTTTTGTTGTGGATTATATTCCAGGAGGTTTCCTTGGCTCTTTCAACCCATCTATTTAGTTTTAAATTCTGGGTGTCATTCTCAATTTCGAGTCCTTTCTCAGTTGCCATTTTCATCTTCATTTTTATCCTATTCCTGAGACATATATAATTTGTCTCTTTGAGGATACTATTTATAGTTTTGTGAAATTTTTGTATACGCCTAGTATTTTCTGATTCCTGAATTCCTCTTTTCTTTTGTTCATCTCTCTCTCTCATGTTGGAGGTTTTCTTCAAAAGTATTCTTTCTGTCTTCTGCTGGTTTTGGAGAAAGGTAGTTATCTGGAGGATCTAAATGCTTCTTATACAGATTTTTCAACCAATTCTCCTATTTTTAGCCAAACTTCTTATCCCTCCCTTCAACCATATCTACCACCTCCAACTTTGAGCTTTTTCAGGGTTATACAGCATACACTTACTGTTCAGTTTTCTCAGCTGTGCTAGACAGTAACCATCACTTTGCTTTCTGGATTCCAGAGTTTTACTGACATCTTTTGTCCACTGTCATCTCATTTCCCATTCTTTGTCCTTGTGGGTTTGTACCCATTGCCCCTGCTTTACTGTCACTTTAGAAGGCCTGTGGGTCATGTTTAACCAGAAGATCTGTGTCTTGTCCTCTTGAGCACCCCTGTGTTTGCACATGCGCTGGTCCCTTTGCTTGGACTGGCTACCCCTTCCTCTCTAGCATTACCAGCTCTCCTGCAGAACTACTGTACCTTGGAAAGCCAGTGTACCTTGTAAAGTATAGCACCACTCCATTTCCATGTAATTACCTTGTTATTTGTCTGCCTTTCTTTCAAAACTGTATCTTCCTTGACAGGAGGGACCAGTTTGGACAAGTCCCAGGAACACCATTCACCTTGTTATTTTGGAGTTATGTTCCAGGAGTACACCCTGAACTTGTGCATTCCTCTCATTCTGGCAGAGAGACTATGAATTCTCCAATTCTGTGTTTCTTGGGGCTTAGCAAAGCACCTGGGAAAGAGGCACTCAAATGTTCAGTAAACCAGTGACACCTCTACATGTGGCCTTCTAAATGTCACAAGTTGGCTAGAAAGCCTCTGAGATGGAGATGTAGTGTATAGCATGATGACCATACTTAACCACACTGTATTGTATGGTTTTTGTTAGTTTGTTCAGTTTTTGTTTGATTTGTTTTTAATTTTGGCTGCACTGGACAGCTATGCGAGATCTCAGTTCCCCGACCAAGGATTGAACCCGGGCCACGGCAGTGAAAGCCCAGAATCCTAACCACTAGGCCACCAGGGAACTCCCTTGTATGTTTGAAAGTTGTGAAAGAGTAGATCTTAAAAGTTCTCATCACAAGAAAAAAATCTAACTTTGTGAAGTGATGGATGTTAACTAAACTTACAGTGGTAAGCATTTCACAATATACACATATTTCAAATCACTGTGTTGTATACCTAAAACTAATACAACGTTATGTGTCAATTGTAGCTCAATAAAACTGAGGAAGAAAATAAAATAAAAGAAGACCTCTGAGAAAATGATATATTTTGTTTCTGTGCATTTTTGTCTACCGAGGTCACAGTATGTGATAAACTTTTTTGTTCAGACCCCAACATATTCTTCAGAAGAATAGCAACTGTGACCCTTTCTTTCTGCCTGGATAGAAGATTTTCTCTTTGTAATCAGACTTCCCTATCATTCTAGCCATATTTTTCTAGTTGTAAAATTGAAGGCTTGACCTACTCCTTGTCCTATTTTGTGGTGGAAAGAACACTAAACTAAGTCAGGAGACTGATTATTGGATGTTGTTCCCAATGGTCATGTCAGTGGTCTATTTCCATGCCTGTGAAGTGAAGAGGTTGGATTTTATATATTTTAAGAGCTCTTAAACAACAACAACAATAACAACTATATGCTTTTTGTTATTGAGTTGGAGCCCAAGTGTCTTGAGGGTACAACATTGAAAATCAGGCAATAGATTTCCTGTGTAAAGAGATTTACTGTTGATTCTAGGTTGGGTCGTAGACCTTTCACTTTAGGAATATCTCAAAATAAACTTACTCATCCGAGTGGTTTTATGTTTTATGAGATACCTCATTTCAGTGTCTATATGTCAGTATTTAGTTATATAATTTCTTCGGTTCTCCAGTACTACCAACAGGCTCATGTCATGTAATGTTCCCTTTTAGATGGCGGCAGGGAGCTAAAGTCTCATTATTGCGATTTAAGGAGTAACAACTCTACTGTGTAACAGTTTAGCTTGATAGGAAAAGCCTTATAATAAAAAAAAAAATTGTGATGCTTACGTTTTCTTTTTTTTTTTGATACTTACATTTTCATATAAATTCTTCTGTTGGGAAACTACATATTTGCTTTGTCACTTATAGAAAATTTTTATGAATTATTGTACCTATTAGATCATGCTTAAGGAAGACTAGCTTATGCCATTATGTGAAGTTAGTTAGCTGCTTAAGGTATTTCAGTCTTTGTGCTAAAAGTATGTTACAGATTTTTTCAGCTTATTAATTTTCATTCCTTTATTCAACAATTATTTGAGCATTCTCTAGGTACTGGGGAAGTAGCAGTGAACAGAAGAAAGTCTGTTCTCATGGAGCTCACATCCCTAGCAGGTGGTGGTGGAGGAGAGAAACAAAAAAGAAATCTGTGGCGTATTGGATGGTGATGAGTATGTGAAAAAAATTCCGCAGGGGTAGATGTGCTGTTTTAGATAGTGGTATCAAGGGACATTTGCACAGAGACCTGAATAAAGTGAGGGAGCGAGCCAGGTAGCTGTCCAGGGGAAGAGCTTTCCAGGAGAGAGAAGAAGGTACAAAAGGCCTAGGGCAGAAATGGGTGTGGTGTGTTCCAGAAGCAGAAAAGAGAGAGGTGTGAGCAAAGGAGTGAGCAGTGGAGAGGTCAGAGAGGCATCCAGGGCAGAATGGACTGAATCTCTGGTGGACCATGGTGGGAGTTTGGATCTTCTTCTGAGTGGGTTTTGAGCAGAGGAATGAAATGATCTGGCTTATATTTTGAGAAGATCTATAGTGTGGAGAATAGACTGTAGAGGGACAGGAGTGAGAGCATCAGGCATCAGTTAGGAGTTTAGTACAGTAGTTTAGGTAAGAGCTGATGGCGGCTTGGATTAAGATGGTCGCAGTGGAGGTAGTGAGAATCGCTCACGTTCCTGATATGTTTTTTTTTAATTAATTAATTATTTTTTTGGCTGTGTTGGGTCTTTGTTTCTGTGTGAGGGCTTTCTCTAGTTGTGGCAAGCGGGGACCACTCTTCATCGCGGTGTGCGGGCCTCTCACTATCGCGGCCTCTCTTGCTGCGGAGCACAGGCTCCAGACGCGCAGGCTCAGTAGTTGTGGCACACGGGCCTAGTTGCTCCGCGGCATGTGGGATCTTCCCAGCCCAGGGCTCGAACCCGTGTCCCCTGCATCGGCAGGCAGATTCTCAACCACTGCGCCACCAGGGAAGCCCTCTAGATATGTTTTGAAGGTAGAGTCCACAGGATTTGTTAATGGATTGGATGTTGGGGGGAGAGAAACAGAGAGAAGGAGGAAGAGGAGTCGGCTTATATTAAAGGTTTTTAGTGTGAGCACATGCAAGAGTGGAGGTGTCATTTGCTAAAATGGGGAAGATTGGAGGGGAAGTTGGCTGGGAGAGGGTTTTTTTTTTTTTAAAAATTTATTTATTTATTTTTGGCTGTGTTGGGTTTTCTTTGCTGCACGCGGGCTTTCTCTAGTTGCGGTGAGCGGGGGCTACTGTTTGTTGTGGTGCGCAGGCTTCTCATTGTGGTGGCTTTTCTTGTTGTGCAGCACGGGCTCTAGGATTCAGTAGTTGTGGCTCACGGGCTCAGTAGTTGTGGCTCGCAGGCTCCAGAGCACAGGCTCAGTAGTTGTGGCTCACAGCCTTAGTTACTCCTTGGCATGTGGGATCTTCCTGGACCAGGGATCGAACCCGTGTCTCCTGCATTGGTAGGTGGATTCTTAACCACTGCGCCACCAGGGAAGTCCAGGGAGAGGTTTTTAATGAAAGGGTTAGTTTGGGGTACATTAAATTTGGGATGCTTGTTAGACACCCAAGTGGAGATATTGAGTAGGCAGTGAGATAGAGGACTCGAGTTCATGGGAAAGGCTAGGGCTGGAGATGTAAATTTGGGGATTGTCAGATGTTATTTTGAAGGAGTGAGACTGGATGAATCATTTAGAAAATGAGTACATAAAGGAAAGAAGAGATTAACTAGTGAAATAGTTTTAACAGCAAAGCCTTTCCCTTTAAAACTCCAAATTCCTTTCTCACGGAAGTTGGACTCTATCAAGATGGTATTCCATCACTATGTTAGTAAAAATGTTCTGGTCACCAAGTGTCATAAAGCAACTGAAATTTAGTAGCGTAAAGCAGCAACCATTTTATTGTGCTGACAGATCCTGTGGGCAGGGATTTGGGTAGCACGGCAGGGATGGCTTGCCTTTGCTCCACAACGTCTGAGGCCTCAGCTGGGAAGACTTGAACGTCTGGGGGCAGTTATCATCCGGAGGCTGCTTCACTCACATATCTGATGCCTGGGCCGGGATGAATCAAAGGCTGATCTCAGCTGGGACTGTACACCAGCTGCCTCTGTGTGACCTCTCTGGCCTTGGGTTTCTCAGAGGATGTTGGTTGGGTTCTGGAAAATGAGCTTTCTGAGAGAATCAGGCCTTTATAGTTGCATATCAATACTTCTGCTGGTTGGAGCAGTCTTGGGTTTAGCTAGATTCAAGGACAGGGAACAAGGACCCCTTCTCCCAACAGGAGTAGTATGGGAGAATTGGAGGCATTCTAATGTGTGTGGCAACCACCAAAAATGCCCTTTGAATTTGAGGTTCTGCCCCCAAACCATAGTGACTTTGAAGGAAGGGGTTCTAACACAGGATCCGTGGATGTGGATTCTCAGCCCAAGTTATACGGTGCTCCATGCTAAGTGACCAGGATTACCTTAATATCTCTTCCAGGGAAAGTGGCCTGAATAAATTCAAGAAAAGTTTCTACCTTCTCTTCAGTAAGTGTTGAACTATATTGTGGGTCTGTGACACTGAGATTTAGAAATTTAAGTTCCCTTTCTCTGCTTTATTTGTCTGTCTTAAAAGAATTTATTTCTAACTTACATAGCATTCTAGATCAATGGATGCTTTTTGACTCTTTTATTTGGGCTTTGACCAAAGATAACAGTACCTACAGGCTTTTTTCCCCAGCAACTTGCCCTCCTCCTCCCTTTGTTGCCTTCAAGCCTGGAAATTTTGACATGATGGTTTGCTGGCTCAACTTAACAGTTGTTTCTCAAAGGCTAAACTCCTGTTTGTAAAAGTTGGTAGCTTGCCTCTGATTCCTGCGAGGGTGAGTTGCTCAGCATTCAAAGCTCGTTGGAAGGATGCTTTGCTTCTCTCTAGAAAAACCTGCAAATTCTAGGTAACCAATCATACAGGGTAGAGCTAATCTTGTTTTCCTAGATACGGTTGCGTATTGGTGCCGTACTTTTCAGTATTGTAGCCATCGGCGAGTGTTCAGTAGGAACTTTGGCAGTGGAGGTGGTGTTTATATGTGTGAGTAAAGGAAGCTATAAAGGAAATACTCATTTGGTGTCTTAAATTTGGTATCACAATGATATATGTGAGGGTCAGATGGAGGAGATGGAATCAAAACAAAAAAAAAGCCTCAGCCACATACCTAAGTACTGTGGGCATTCCGAGTTGAAGCAGTGGTTGGACTATGGGTAGGGTTAGGGAATGCCTCTCCAGCGGAGACAAGAAAGGGACGTATACTGATTCACTTTGTTATAAAGCAGAAAGTAACATACCATTGTAAAGCAATTATACTCTAATAAAGATGTAAAAAAAAAAAAAGGGACATATAGTGCCATCAAGGGGAAAAACATTTTAGGCAAGAGCATCTTTGAGAAAGGAGCAAAGTCTGTGGGGGTGGAGGCAAGGGCGAGGGGGAGATGAGTTGACTTGACATTTTGAAAGTCATCTTGAGGCTGGAGAGAGGAGCTGGAGGGGCCAAAGCTGGCTGAGGAGTTGGGGAGCCTTAGCTGGGGGTAAAGATTTTGGGTGGGACAGTGTGAAGCTGGTGTATGTTTGTTTGTTTAATTTTTATTTATATATTTAAAAAAATTTATTTATTTTATTTATTTATTTTTGGTTGTGTTGGGTCTTTGTTGCTATGCGTGGGCTTTTTCTAGTTGCGATGAGTGGGGGCCACCCTTTGTTGCGGTGCGCGGGCTTCTTATTGCAGTGGCTTCTCTTGTGGATCATGGGCTCTAGGCATGTGGGCTTCAGTAGTTGTGGCTCGCGGACTGTAGAGCGCAGGCTCAGCAGCTGTGGCACACGGGCTTAGTTGCTCCATGGCGTGTGGCTTAGTTGCTCCATGGCATGTGGGATCTTCCTGGACCAGGGCTCGAACCTGTGTCCCCTGCATTGGCAGGCAGACTCCTAACTACTGTGCCACCAGGGAAGCCCTGGTGTATGTTTTTGAACTGGGAGAGTTGCTGTGGTTTTACTCTTATTGAAAGGTCACTGAAGGGTCATCCTTGAATTTTTCAAACAGCAAAACTGAAAGAGTTGGTCTGCTTCTCAGAATACTTCTTACTGGACACAGTGTCCTTGCCTGGGAGAATCTGGTGCGGTCAATGTAGCTGTAATTCATACCAGTGGTTTATTCATTCCATATTTTTTTGAGTATCTGTTATGAGCTGGGCATCCTGCTGGATGCTGCGGGAGTGAAGGGAAGACACACTGGTGATCAAAAGCCCAGGCTCTTCCTGTCCTCAGGCTGGCAGGCAGTCTGGCATAGAGGTTACAAGTGCAAGTTACGGAGTCATAGTGCTCAGGTCCAAGTAAGGAGAACATCAGGGTCTTTCCCAAAGCATTGTCTCCCGGAACAGCAAAATCGGGGAAGTTTTAAGCTAAGGGACATGCATATTCATGAAGGGGCTTGGGCAGAGGGGAATTCAGCATAGAATTAGGGCAAGGTCTACAGAGTCCAAGCTTTAGTTGATTGAAGTCAGGAGGGTCAACATCATTGTTCTATCCTTCACCTGGATGGGGGCCTTAGTTCCTGCAGAACTCAAAGATATATTGTCATGTATATCTCTTGAGGAGGAACTAGGACTCTTCTTTATTACCTCGCTGTTCTTTGACTACCTTTTCTTTGTTGTGCACTCCTGTGTTCTCTTAAGATCATTAATTACTGAGACCTGTTCAAGGGCAAGCATTGCAGCCAGGCGTAGATCACAAGATGGCTTAGGCCAAAATGGCTTCTCTTATGTTGAGAAAGCCATTCCTGGTTCACTTTCTGCAGGGACCCCCTAAGCTATCTGCTTACAGACTTGTCACTTGTCTGATTAAAACTCTACAGATCTCCCCATTACCCTTGGGCGAGAGTTCCTGTTTCTTTTTATGGCTTACACCAGAGCCTTCTCCAGCCTCATCTCATGCCATAGTTCCCTGATGCAGTCTCCACAGGGCTCTGCTTCATTACAACTGCCTGGACCCCATCCTTGGGGATGATTATTCAGTACATGTAGAGTAAGGACCAGCCTCCAGCATCTCAGAGCCCCTCAGGTGATTGTGATGTGCATCCTGGGTGAGACCTGATTCTGCTCTTGTTCCAAGGTTCTCAGTCTGGCCACACCTTAGCATTGTCTGAGGAGCTTTTAAGTATTGAAACCTGGTTCCCACCCTCAGCAATATTCCCATTTGGCATCTGGTTTGGTTCCCGGCCATCTCTATATTATTTTTTTAAAAATATCTGCCCTTGGGCTTCCCTGGTGGCGCAGTGATTGAGAGTTCGCCTGCCGATGCAGGGGACACGGGTTCGTGCCCCAGTCCGGGAAGATCCCACATGCCGCGGAGCGGCTGGGCCCGTGAGCCATGGCCGCTGAGCCTGTGCTTCCGGAGCCTGTGCTCCGCAACTGGAGAGGCCACAACAGGGGGGGGCCCGCGTACGGGGGGGGGGGGGGGGGAAATCTGCCCTTGTAATTCTGATCTGCAGCCAGGGTGGGGAACCTCTGCATACAGAGGGCAGAATCCAGGAGTAGATGTTGTGGGAAAACAGATCCTGATTCTGGAGTGATTTACCCTTTCAGATCTCCAAGTATTTGAAAAGCCACTCTTCGTAATTTATATTTTTCTCTCCTAACCTCACTTCCTGCTCCCCAAGTCTTCTTCCTGGGCAAAACGTTCAAGTTCTTGGACTCCTCACACCCTGATTGCCCCTCCCTGAATGTGTTTGTTTTTTTAATGCACCATTTAAATTGTGATACAATTAGAATATCACTAGGTGTGGGCCAGTTACAGCTGGACTAATAGATCCTTTCATTCAAATGCTATATATGTTTGTTAAAATATCATTAGATCACACTGGCTTGGTATTATGGTTGACTCATGCGTTACTTAAAATCAATGCAAACTTCCACTGTAGCATTAAGTTCAGGAATTCTGAAAACGGACTTATTTGGGTTAGGATTCCAGCTTCATGCCTTTACTACCTGTCTGATCTTGGGTGAATCACTTAAAATTCTGTGCCTCATTTTCCTCCTCTGTAAAATGGGTATAAAAATAGTGTCTATCTCATAGGGTTGTCGTGAAGATGAAATGAATAAATAAATATGTCAAGTACTTAAAAGTGCCTCGCACATAGTAAGTGCTATATAAATATTAGCAATAACCATTAGTTCTTTGGACTGCTCTTAAACCAAGATTCTTATTTTTCATCTTTTTCATTCATTTGCATACCACTTGGTGTTTTCACCTTTAGTCTTTTTAGGACCTGGAGCTATCCTTAGGTGAACTGTGGGTGGAGATATTTGATCAGGGCACCAACCCAACCCTCTCTCCCCTTCACTCACACCAGATCACAGCATTACTAACTCCTCCCTCAGGATGTTACAAAGACCCATTAAAATGCATGTAAGCAGGGAAAGCTGACTTTATCATTTAACAGGACTAATCCAATTAATTAATCTATGTTTCCCAGGGCATTGAGAAAATGGATTTAGTATAAGAAATGCTGATGAAAGGGATGCCGTGAGGGGAAGGAACAATACGGCAATGAGGTGTACCCAGCACATATAGGAAGGATGCTGTACATCTGTTATTTTTTTTAAACCGATATAACAATCCTTCAAAAGAGGGTTATTTCCCCATTTTACTAAAGGAGAAGCCTGTTATGTAGTCAAGTAATATCTCCCAAACAAACAGCTGGTAAATGGTAGGGAGGGCTTGCACCCAGGCCCATCCAAGGTCAAGTCTCTTGGTACTTGGCTTTACACCACACCGCTTCAGAGGAGCGTGTCTGGTTGGCGGAGGGGACCTGTGACAAAGTGGGGGGCCACGTGATGCTCAAATTTGGTTTGTTTTGTGGTCTTTATCTGGAGCTCAGACCTGTTCTCAGGCAATTTTAACCATGAACTTCGCACTCAGTAATTGACAAAGCGCATCTAGTTGTGTTACTTTCAGTTTAGAGGGAATTATGTTTGTTATGCTCTTGTTCTTTTAATTTGTGATCAAATATGCTGCCTATCCCAAATGAAGTTTGGAGAATATGTCCGTTTTTGTTTTTGTTTGTTAATTCCATAACACTATTAGATTTGAAATAAGAGACCTTGACAATTCATAGTTTTCAGAATCTTTTTCTCAGAGGTAGCTGCGTGAGCACTATATTTTGGGTGGTGCTTTTGGTTTTGTTTTTAACATCCTGATTATCCTTCATGGATCAAGGCAGTAGGTTTTCCTTCCTTTTTGTTGTTAGCATTCCTGGTAGTCTCCACCTCTTACACTTAACTGTAAACCTGATACATTTTATTCTCTGTGTTTCTGGATTTAAATTAGATAACTATACAAAAGTAGTGCTAGTGATAAGACTTTACACAGGTCAGGATTTGGAATGGAAAAAATCATGTGCTCAGCACAAGATTCTTGAACTTTTCCAAGAATTAAAGTGAGATAAGAAGAATGAGGGATAGTAGAATTTGGGGGGTTGAATGTGCTCCAGAGTATCATTAAAACTGTTCTTTCGCTTCTCCGAGCTCTGCTCCCCAGTAATTTAGTACATCTTTCTTTTTTTTTTTTAAATGGTACAGTCACTTTTTAATTTTATTTATTTATTTATTTACTTTTGGCTGTGTTGGGTCTTCGTTTCTGTGCAAGGGCTTTCTCTAGTTGTGGCAAGCGGGGGCCACTCTTCATCGCGGTGCGCGGGCCTCTCACTATCGCGGCCTCTCTTGTTGTGGAGCACAGGCTCCAGATGCGGCGCAGGCTCAGTAGTTGTGGCTCACGGGCCTAGTTGCTCCGCGGCGTGTGGGATCTTCCCAGACCAGGGCTCGAACCCGTGTCCCCTGCATTAGCAGACAGATTCTCAACCACTGCGCCACCAGGGAAGCCCAGTACTTCTTTCTTTTTTCAATTTTGCCACCTTAGTAGGGAACTATAATTCAAGTTCTCTTATATCTCAATGTCCATTTTTTGCAAAGAAGTGTTTGTTTCTGACTTTAAAGCAAATCCTATTATTTGTAATTGAATATATTTGAATATTACAATGAGGTTAGTTCAGATTGGGCACTCAAGTGTTAATATTTTGTCTTTTTAGGAAATCAAAACTAGATCTCTGCAAAGACTTTTTATTAAAGGCAAACATCTAGTCTTAAACTTTACAAAGGAACTATTTGGATTTGTAAGCAAGGACATTTCATATTTAGTATACAAGTGTACTTATTTCGAATTATCTTTTTAAATTTGAAATTCCAAAGTCTTAATGTCTAGGGTAATTATCAGTGGTGAAATAGTTAAGCTATAATATTTAAATGTGGACTCCCTGTCATTCGTTACACCTTTAATCCAACAGTGAAAATGTTATGAAGGTTGAGTGTCTTTGTCTAGTATTAATTGCCTCTTAGTGTTTCCTCATTTTTTTCTCCTCCCTAATTTACTTTAAGGAGTTTGCAGCTACCTCATATTATTTTTGGAATGTGGTATGGCGAGAACAAAAAAATTGGAGCTTATAATTATAAATAAATTCTGTGACCCTTAATGGAATTTTCAGGATTATATTGAAAACACTAATAGAAACCAAACAGTTGTTCTCTGGGCTTTAAACAGAAATCCCGTTGTATAGAACATGTTTACTATAAAATAAGAGTTAAAAGAGAATAGAAAGCTGTAAAAAATCCTATGATCCTAACTTCCAGAAAGAAATTAAAAAAATATATATGTACCCTGAGATAGATTAAGAGGAATTATATCAACATGTCCAACATGTCAATTGTAGTTCTGGACAGTGTGATGATACGATATGGGTGATTTTATCTTTTGTTTTTTGTTTTTGTATTTCTCCAAATCTTCCACAGTGAACATTATTACTGTTTTTTTTTTCCCTTAGGCCACACTATGAGGCATGTGGGACCTTAGTTCCCCGACCAGGGATCGAACCCGTGCCCCCTGCAGTGGAAGTGCAGATTTTTTTTTTAATTAATTAATTTTATTTTACTTTATTTTTGGCTACATTGGTTCTTCGTCGCAGCTTGCGGGCTTTCTCTAGTTGCAGCAAGTGGGGGCTACTCTTTGTTGCAGTGTGCAGGCTTCTCATCGTGGTGGCTTCTCTTGTTACAGCGCACGGGCTCTAGGCGCGCAGGCTTCAGTAGTTGTGGCACACGGGCTCAGTAGTTGTGGTGCACGGGCTTAGTTGCTCCACAGCATGTGGGATCTTCCTGGACCAGGGCTCAAACCCGTGTCCCATGCATTGGTAGGCGGATTCTTAACCACTGCACCACCAGGGAAGTCCCAAAAACGTCTTCTTAAAAGGACTGGTTTCAGTAGAAATTAGTACCATTTCTATGTTATTTTATACTTCGGTTGCCTTAGTCACTGGACCTTTCCTGACAGCAAAGAGGAGCTTAGTGTAGGCAACAGATAATATACAAGTATGAATAAATATGTTCTATTTTAAATGCAGGTATTTCTAATATAGAGTATGGCTAACACCCGAAGAAAAATCTTGGGACTCATTGCAAGGATGAACAGAAATTATCTTTAGATTGCTTTCTGTTCTGGATTATTGTATACACCTGGTTTTCGTCCCTCTCACTTTCACCCCTGACTCACTCACCCCTGTCGTAAATCCACTGGTGCCTGCATGTGAAGAACAGGTGTTAATTTAAAAAGATGTTTTATGGAATGATGTAATGAAGCCTTTTGTAAGTCGTCTTGACTTGTGGTTCCCAACACATCCCTTGGTTTCTTTAGATTGAAGTGTATAAATGAGAACTGTGACTTGGACAGACCTTTTTTGTGTAGTAAGTTCCCCATTAGACAGTAGTCATTTGCCTTATGACTTCTTTTTAGTAAGTTATCCCCAAGAGGTTGAGAAATTCCTGTTTTGAAAAGTCCAGAAAGTCTTTGGTGACTTGCTGTTTCATTTTTATTGTTCTTTTCTTTTGGGTTGTAGAAAACAGGATCACACTCACCTTTCCTTTACTATCTGTGAACCTTAAACTGAGTAAACGCCTGGAGAGAATTAAGAGAATGTATTGCCCTAAGCCAGCCACTGTATGGAATGAATTGACTTGTCTCCTCTGCACCCAGAATGGTGCTGGGCACTCACGTTGTTGTGCAAATCGCTCTCTGTGTTCTGGAGTTCAGTGAAAGTGGTTATTAGGTCAGGCTTAGAATTATTCCATAGGTAAGAAATACTTCAGTTAGAATTTAGCAGAGTCCTTCAGATTAACTTGTAATTTGAAAAACCGGAATTGAGATTGTTAAAAAAAGTTTTTTTCCAGTAAGACAATTACCACAAAGCCAGTGGGCAATGGTTTTCCTAGACAATTTGGCTTTTGATCTCTTGAGGATCTAGAGTTCTTATGAAGAGCAATTGGTCTGATTGCCCTGTGGTTCCTGTTAGTTAAATATGGTTTGTAGCTAAGCAGCTGGTAAGGAAATCACTGACTGTTTGCCCATGTTCTCCTTGAAAATACTGCCTGCCCTTTGGCTTTAATTTAGAATGATTCTTTTTTTAATATAGAGTAGCTATTAAGTATTACCTACAGTGATTAGACTGAGAAGTAGAACATAACATCAGTCATTTTTGGTCCCTTAATTTTATGGAAAATACTGTTAGCTGGTTTCTGGTTTAAGAAATAGCCCCATTATTATACTACTTACTACAACTAACTAAAACCCAAACAACAAAAACCCTCTTGAGTAATGGACTAGAAACGAATTGGCAAATTTTCAAAAACTTGTAATTTTTTAATGGTATATGAGTTTGAAAATGCAAATATTCATGCATGACTACATTGTTAATCCATGATTGAGCAGGTATGGTGTGATGCTGCTTTATAGTTTTAATTTGGAACTTCAGGGAGCAGACTGTGATGGCTCTACATTTGTATCCAAGATCAGCAATTAAATAATTAGTCTATTTTTTTATTAGTCTATTTTTTAATTGATTTATAACACGGGAGTTTATTATGAAAAGTAGGTGTCTATTTCTTTAAATCCTTTATTAGAACATGGCTTTTGGGTTACATAATCTAGAGCAGTAGTGTCCAATAAAAATAGAAGGCAAGTCACATATGTAAAGTTCCTAATAGCCACATTAAAAGAAGTAAAAAGAGATGGGTGAAATTCATCTTAATAATATATTTTATTTGGGGAATTCCCTGGAGGTCCAGTGGTTAGGACTGGGCGCTTTCACTGCCGGGGCCCAGGTTCAATCCCTGGTCAGGGAACTAAGATCCTGCAAGCTGTGTGGCGTGGCCAAAAAAATATATATATATGATATATATATATATTTATATATATATACGTATGTATATATACACACACATATATAAGTAAAAAATATATATATAAAATTTAATCCAATATATCTAGAATATTAACATTTCAATATTAGCGAGACATTTTACTTTCTTTTTTGTACTAAGTCTTCAAAATCTAGTGTATTTCAGTTTGAAACCAGCCACATTTCAAGTGCTCAGTAACCACATATGGCTGCTGACTACTGTATTGAATTATGTGGGTCTGGAGTTCCCTACATTCACATGCAGTAGAATCTACATAAATTGGCATATTACGCAGATGTCTGTGCAGATCAAGTCCTGAGAAACACAAGACAGATCATGATGCGTTTAGCCTAGGAGGCAGATTTTTTTTTTTTTTTAGTTGGGGTATGGTGGTTTTACAATGTTGTGTTCGTTTCTACTGTATAGCAAAGTGAAGTAGAGTTCCCTGGGCTACACAGCAGGTTCTCATTAGTTACCTGTTTTATACATGTTAGTGTTTATATGTTAATCCTAATCTCCCAATTCATCCCACCCGCCCTTTCCCCCCTTGGTGTCCATACGTTTGTTCTCTACATCTTTGTCTCTATTTCTGCCTTGCAAACTGGTTCGTCTGTACCATTTTTCTAGATTCCACAAATATGCGTTAATATATGATATTTGTTTTTCTCTTTCTGACTTACTTCACTCAGTATGACAGTCTGTAGGTCCATCCACGTCTGTACAAATGACCCAATTTCGTTCCTTTTTATGGCTGAGGCAGATTTTTAACTTGGCCCAAATGTGAATATTGTAAGAGAGTTCTAATGGCCTTTGATTTTTTTTTAAATTTATTTTATTGGAGTAGAGTTGACTTACAATGTTGTGTTAGTTTCAGGTGTATAGCAAAGTGATTCAGTTATACATATATTTATTCTTTTTCAGATTCTTTACCCATATAGGTTATTATAGAATACTGAGTAGAGTTCCCTGTGCTATACAGTAGGTCCTTGTTGGTTATCTATTTTATATATAGTAGTGCGTGTATGTTAATCCCAAATTCCTAATTTATCCCTCCCCTCCACGTTTCCCTTTTGGTAACCATAAGTTTGTTTTCAAAGTCTGTGTGTGTGTTTCTATTTTGTAAATAAGTTCATTTGTATCATTTTTAAAAATTAGATTACACATGAGTGATATCATATATTTGTCTTTCTCTGTCTGACTTCACTTAGTATGATAATCTCTAGGTCCCTCCATGTTGCTGCAAATGACATTGTTTCATTCTTTTTTATGGCTGTGTAATTCCATTGTATATATATACCACATCTTCTTTATCCATTCCTCTGTCGATGGACATTTAGATTTGCTTCCATGTCTTGGCTATAGTAAACAGTGCTGCAGTGCACACTGGGGTGCATGTATCTTTTCGAGTATGGTTTTCTCCAGGTCTATGCCCAGGAGTGGGATTGCTGGGTCATATGGTAGTTCTATTTTTAGTTTCTTAAGGGACCTCCATACTGTTCTCCATAGTGGTTGTAGGCCTTTGATTTCCTGTTGAGAGTAAAATTCGACATGGTTACAATGCTTCAGCGTGTAGCGTGGGCTTCAGTTACTGCTTTCATTAGCCAGTGTTTAGCGTACATGTACCACTGCCCAGGTAGCATTGCATCGGTCCTGTGGCAGGTTAATCTTGGGGGTGGAGATGGGGGGCTGGGGGTGCGACTGCAAAGGAGTGGTAGCTGAAAATGCTCGGGAGGTGCCTAAGACATTGTTAAAAAAAATCCCAAGCACCTAGGAAACTTAACTTATTCCCCTCTAATGTTGTTGGAAGATTTAGTTTATTTATGGAAACATATTGGCCCGACTGGGGCAAATACCTCGTCCTGACATTCTCATCTCTTTGCTTTACTGAACTTTTTCACCAGTGGAACTTAAGCCCTTGGTACTTGAGGAGGGAAATACTTTAGATCTGTGGCATAAGTGTAAAGCATACACTGGTTTAGAAAACTTAGTACAAAAAGAAGAATGTAAAGTATCTCATTAATAGTTTTTGTATGATCGCATGTTAAGATGATAACATTTCGGTTATATTAGGTTAAAGAAAATGTATTATTAAAGTTAATTTTACCTCTTTCTTTTTACTTTTTAAATATGGCACCTAGAAAATTTAAGATTACATATGTGGCTTGTATTAGATTTCTATTGGATGGTGCTGCCTTAGTTTTTTTTTTAATTAATTAATTGATTGATTTTTGGCTGTATCGGGTCTTCGTTGCTGCGTGTGGGCTTTCTCTAGCTGCGGCGAGCAGGGGCTACTATTCGTTGTGGTGAGCGGGCTTCTCGTTGCGGTGGCTTCTCTTGTTGCGGAGCACGGGTTCTAGGCACACGGGCTTCAGTAGTTGTGGCAGGTGGGCTCAGTAGTATGGCTCTCGGGCTCTAGAGCACAGGCTCAGTAGTTGTGGCGCACAGGCCCTAGTTGCTCCGTGGCATGTGGGAATCTTCCCAGACCAGGGCTTGAACCCGTGTCCCCTGCATTGGCAGGCAGATTCTTAACAACTGCGCCACCAGGGAGGTCCCTGCCTTAGATTTTTAATTGTTCAATTAAAGACTGCCGTGAGGGGACTGACCCTGCTTTCCTGAATATGTGCTTGAAAGCTTGATCAGTTGATGCCATCTTTGCAGTAGCAAGGGGGTATGCTGTTTCTGTCCCCGCAAGAAAGAGAAGGAGAACAGCAGCACAGCCCTTTTGAATTCTGTAAGGACCCCAGATTCTGAACAGCTTGGTGATCATTTAACTTGCTGCTCTGAGAACACAAGACCTGTCGGTTTTGTCACCAGTTTGCCCAGTCCTTTTTATGAAAGGACCAGTAATTAGGTGCTTATTCATGCCTTCTCCAAGAAATAAATCAAGCACTCTAGTAAAGTGTACGTATATGTATGTAGTCTACCTTTCAGTAAATGTTCTCACTGTCCCAGAGAACCATCTCAATATACTTTTTTTTTTTTTTTTTTTGCGGTACACGGGCCTCTCACTGCTGTGGCCTCTCCCATCGCGGAGCACAGGCTCTGGACCCGCAGGCTCAGCGGCCATGGCTCACAGGCCCAGCCGCTCCGCGGCATGTGGGATCTTCCCGGACCGGGGCACGAACCCGCGTCCCCTGCATCGGCAGGCGGACTCTCAACCACTGCGCCACCAGGGAAGCCCTCAATATACTTTGATCCATATATACTTTAGTCTTTGGCTCCTACTCATAGTTATTTTTTACAGCTTCTTAAGACTACTTGGTCTGTATTGCTATTTCCATGACCCCAAGCTATTCAGAAAGAGGACTCAAGGTGGTTAGCTGGCTTGGCTTCTCCTTGAGCATTTCCCTGGGGTGTTCATGAACCTGGGGACAACCTGAATGCCTGGTTTTTAGCTTCTCTTCTTTCTCATCCCAGACTGAGAAATTTTAGAAACAAAATTACTCTTTTTTTTGAGTGGGAGAATCCCAGGCAGGTCCTTGCTTATGTGTTTAAACCTGTAGTCTTGGAATTAGCTCTCTGCCCTCCCTGAACACCCATATCCCACATTTTGTTCTTAAAGATCAAACTTAGGTTTACTGTGTTTCTACCTCCCAGTCCACTAAAAGGAGTGTAGAGTGGAAAGAAAGGAGCTCACATCTGTTGAGCATCTGTTGTGTGCTAGACACTGAGCTGGGTGCTCAAGAAATATTATCTCAGTAACCCTGAGGGGTGGGAATTATGGTCTCTGATAGAGGAGGAAATGGAAATCTGGAAGTTAAGTAATTTCTCAGCTTCACATACCTCTGAGAGATAATGGGTTCTAGAACATGACATCATGCCCACATTGTCATCCTGGTTTAGGAGAAAGAAGCTGCGACGTGGTTCCAGAGGTAGAGATTTGAATGTATATGTATTGTTCTGAACTGGGAGAAACATGGAAGATCCTTTCCAAAGCACCTTTTATCCCTAATCACAGACCCGATGCCTGTGTTGGATAGATTGTTTCCCCTTACTGGGACTTGTAGTGACCATATACACCTTTGGTTTGCAGTGTGACCCCTGATTCCAGCAGAATGGCCCAATGGAATCAGCTACAGCAGCTGGACACACGGTACTTGGAGCAGCTTCATCAGCTGTACAGTGACAGCTTCCCGATGGAGCTACGGCAGTTTCTAGCCCCTTGGATCGAGAGTCAAGATTGGTAAGTCCTTCTTGAGAAACTCCCCAAATTGTTAGGTTTCAGTTTGAGACAAGAGACATGATCTGCTCTAACTTAACTCTTTGCTAACTATTTCGTTGAAAAGCTTATGGGTACAGGTGATGGGATAAAAGAGAACAGAAGATAGAGAGGTCATTTTAGTCTTGTAAAAACATTTTCTACATTAGAAGGGCATCTGGGCAGCTGTCTTTTGGCACATTGAAGCAGCCTGCTTGGTGGTAGATGTTTTGAAGCCTGACTTTAATCTCATTTGCTTGATGAGATGCTCTGTGTGTTCTGACACTTCAGGGACATGCTATAGATATATATAGATATATATATTTTTAATTGGAGTATAATTGCTTTACAGTGTTGTGTTAGTTTCTGCCGCACAGCGAAGTGAATTTTTTTAATCTGAATGAGAATTCTGTCGTGGGTAAAAGTTTGGGTTCGTACTTCTGATTCCCCTTTCATTAAGGGAAAGAAACACAGAGTCAGAGAAATAGACTCGTTCATAGAGGAGATAATGGTACAGAATCCCAACAACTATTTCCTTCCCTTTTTTTTTTAATATTTATTTATTTTATTATTTATTTATTTTGGCTGCTCCAGGTCTTAGTTGAGGCACACGGGATCTTTAATTGCAGCATGAGGGATCTATTCCCTGACCAGGGATTGAACCCGGGCCCCCTGCCTTGAGAGCATGGAGTCTTACCCACTGGGCCACCAGGGAAGTCCCTCCTTCACTTGAATGTATTCAGGTCCACCTATTAATTTTGGTTTAATTCAGGCCCCTGACCTAGTTTTTCCAGAATTTGGTAAGGGGCCAGAGAGGTGATACAGAGATGTCAGAAGTAGGCCACCCTAGCTTGGGATGGCTTATTTGCTACTAAAAGTCTGACCACAGAGTTGACTGAGAATTTAAAGCAAAACAACATACCTGTTCACTCAAGTATTTGATAAATATAGAACTATGACCGTGGCTAATAATATCTGAAATAATTGTTGATAATTTTTAAATGGATGACACTTATGATTGCTGAGCAAGATGCATCTGAAGTGATGAGTGGGTTGTAGCATCAGGTTTGCCTTGGGTTTTTTCCTCCTCGGTGGTGATTTCTGCGTGCATGCATGTGTACGTATGTGTGCGTGTGTAGGTTTCAGAATCGTCATTCTTTATCCTCTTCCTTTTCCTAGGGCATATGCGGCCAGCAAAGAATCACATGCAACTTTGGTGTTTCATAATCTCTTGGGTGAAATTGACCAGCAGTACAGCCGCTTCCTGCAAGAGTCCAATGTTCTCTATCAGCACAACCTGCGAAGAATCAAGCAGTTCCTTCAGGTGTGATGAGAAACTGAACCCGCAGAGGAGGGTTTTATCTTTCTTTCCTGAAAGTTTCTTTTCTCATTTTGCTAAATAATGAGAACATATCTTGTACTTTAAATCCAAGGAGAAGTAACTAGCCCTTTGAGTATTGTTGCGAAATTCACTTTTTTGGTTCACTGAAATAATAATGTGATTGCTATGTTAATCGTGTTATGTTAGTATGTTAATAACATGACTGTGATGAGGGCGGATGACTAGGAAGATGACTCTTACTTTTCAGTGTTAAAGGTTTGACCATAAATGGATACTCCTTGACAAAGTCAGTTGCCTCCCGGTAAGACTGGGATAACACACTGTCCAAAGACAGACGACCAAGCCTTCTCTCAGTGAAGTACAGCTCCTCATTACTGCCCTTCTTCCTCTCTTCTTCCCTTCATCTCCCACTATTTGCAGCCAGGCTCTGAGGCCTTTGCTGTGTTGTTTCATGTAGTAAATGTCACACTTTCCCTAATTTATGAGGAAGTTAGCAAAGTTCAGTCCACATCTCCTTAGTCTACTGCCACTTTTCATTCTCTTTCTCTCCTACGTACAGAGCAGATACCTTGAGAAGCCAATGGAGATTGCCCGAATTGTGGCCCGGTGCCTGTGGGAAGAGTCCCGCCTCCTCCAAACTGCAGCCACTGCAGCCCAGGTGAGGCCTGGGAAGAAACAAAGTGCTGTTGAAATGTGCTTCCTTTGTGTGTACAAAGATGTGCTTGCTCTTCCAGGGTCTTTAGGATGTGCGCTGACCTATGGGGAGAAGTGGGTGTTCGGGGTTTTGGGGTTCTTTGGTTTTTGTTGTTGTTTGGGGTTTTTTTGGTTATTTTGGCCATGCCGCATGTGGCATGTGGGATCTTAGTTCCCTGACCAGGGATTGAACCTGCGCCCCTTGTGTTGGAAGCACAGAGTTTTAACCACTGGACCACCAGGGAAGTCCCTGGGTTTTGTTTTATACAAAGAAAATAACATTTTTTTCCTGCATATAAAATGCATTCTACTTTTTAAGAAAAACTTTAAAACATTACAGAAAATTACAAGAAAGAAAGTTAAAAAACAAAGACCTGAAATGTCCCTCATTCCTCTTTTTTTTTTTAACATCTTTATTGGAGTATAATTGCTTTACAATGTTGTGTTAGTTTCTGCTGCATAACGAAGTGAATCAGCTATACGTATACATATATCCCCATATCCCATCTCTCTTGCGTCTCCCTCCCACCCTCCCTATCCCACCCCTCTAGGTGGTCACAAAGCACCAAGCTGATCTCCCTGTGCCATGTGGCTGCTTCCCACTAGCTGTCTCTTTTATATTTGGTAGTGTATATATGTCCACGCCACTCTCTCACTTCTTCCCAGCTTACCCTTCCCCCTCCCCGTGTCCTCAAGTCCATTCTCTATGTCTGCGTCTTTATTCCTGTCCTGACCCTAGGTTCATCAGAACCTTTTTTTTTTTTTTTTTTAGATTCCATATATATGTGTTAGCATACGGTATTTGTTTTTCTCTTTCTGACTTACTTCACTCTGTATGACAGACTCTAGGTCCATCCACCTCACTACAAATAACTCAATTTCATTTCTTTTTATGGCTGAGTAATATTCCATCATGTATATGTGCCACATCTTCTTTATCCATTCATCTGTCGATGGACACTTAGGTTGCTTCCATTACCTGGCTATTGTAAATAGTGCTGCAGTGAACATTGTGATACATGACTCTTTTTGAATCATGGTTTTCTCAGGGTATATGCCCAGTAGTGGGATTGCTGGGTCATATGGTAGTTCTGTTTTTAGTTTTTTAAGGAACCTCCATACTGTTCTCCATAGTGGCTGTATCAATTTACATTCCCACCAACAGTGCAAGAGGGTTCCCTTTTCTCCACACCCTCTCCAGCATTTATTGTTTGCAAATTTTTTTGGTGATGGCCATTCTGACTGGTGTGAGGTGATACCTCATTGTAGTTTTGTTTTGCATTTCTCTAATGATTACTCACTCCTCTCTTCATTGTCTCTTCCCAGGAATCCAACATTAATAGTCTGATATATATCCTTTCATACCTTTCTCCAGGCTCCCATAAACTATAGAAAATACACACACACACATTATATTTAAATTGGTTTACTTTTCTGCATCTTGCTTTTTTCATTTAATTATGTCATGTAAATGCTTCTAAGTCAAGTAGTATAAAGCTAACTCACTTTATTTGCTGCATAATATTCTGTGGTATAGATCTGCTATAATTTATTCCGTTATTACCCCTTCGATAGACAGTCACTTCTTTCTGGGTTTTTTTTTCCTCCACTGTAAACACTAGTGCAATGCCTCCCTATATATCTTTATATATTCATGCTTTGATTTCTCTACTATGGATTTCCAGGCATGGACTTGTTAGGTCAAGGGGTGTGTGTGTGTGTGTGTATAAAATATACATAAATTTTTTATAGATAGTTCTGGATTGCTTTCCCCAAAGGCTGGAACAGGTCACATTTGCACCAGGAGGATATGACAATGTATTATTCTTGGGAGCCACCTGGGGGGATGGTTTGGAATTGAATCATTCAGGTTCATATGCATTTCTCTTTGTGGTTAAGTTTGAGAATAATCTCACTAGAGCTAGAGATACAATTAGTTTAGGGAATAGGGATTATGTGATGCTAACAGGTCCATTGGGGGAACACATATTGATATATGATAGTCATCTCTATCTATCTAGATCGTCTAATCTATTATGTGTATATGTGTATGCGTATCCTACTGTGTGCTGGTTGTTATGGCCCCCTGCTTTAGAGGAGGTTGTGGTCTGGGAGAAACACAAAATCAAACAACTTTATAATGCAATAAAATACAAATTACTAAAATATACTAAAAAAGATGAAAAAACTTAATTAGATCAATAACCATAAAAATATATTGAAAAAGACTTGAAAAAAATTACACTCCCCATCCCACCAAAAAAGCCAATAGGCCAGATGGTTTAAAAGTTTTAACAAACTTTTGTGGTACAAATTGTTCCAGTTATCATTTAAACTCTTCCAAAGTGTAGGGGAAAAAATGAGATGTTTCCAGCTTATTTTATGAGGCTAGAATAATGCTAATATCAAGACCTAAAAAGACAGTGTAAGTAAAGAAAAGGTTAGGATTTTTGCATCCTGCTTAGTATACAAAGCATGGTTTATATTCTAGGAATGCAAGGGTGGCTTAACATTAGGGATTCTATTAATGTAATTCATTAAATGAGTAAGTTAAGAAGAAAAATTGTATTTTTGTTAGATGACAAAATTTAGTGTCCATTCTAGATTTTAAAAATAAGGAACTTTTGGGCTTCCCTGGTGGCGCAGTGGTTGAGAGTCCGCCTGCCGATGCAGGGGACACGGGTTCGTGCCCCGGTCTGGGAGGATCCCACATGCCACGGAGCGGCTGGGCCCGTGAGCCATGGCCGCTGGGCCTGCACGTCCAGAGCCTGTGCTCTGCAACGGGAGAGGCCACAACAGTGAGAGGCCCGCTTACCGCAAAAAAAAAAAAAAAAAAAAGGAACTTTCTTAACAAAAAAAAGAATATTTGTCAGAAACCACAGGGAACATGATGTACCGTGGTGAAGCACTAATCTCATTAAAAACAGTTACAAGATTGAGGGTGCCTCCTGCCATTGATATTTTTCTGACAGATCCAGCCATTGTAATAAGACAGAAAAAGGGAGTGTTAATGCTGGAAAGCAAAAGACAAACTTTTTTTTTTTTTTGCAAAAGACAAACTTTTAAAAAACAAAACACAATTATTGGAACTAACAAGGGTTCAGAAAAGCGATTGTGTTCAAGATAAATGTTTTAAGAATCAGTAGTTCTCTTACACAATAGCAACAATAACCCTCCATTACATGACAATGTAATGGAAGCCAAGATTTTCATAACAGGAAAGACAAATGTATATGATATGCATATATTATTGAAATGTATGATAAAATGTCTAGAAGGATATATACCGAAGCATTAATGTTGTTGGTTACAGGAGACTTATTTAATTTCCCTGAGGTGTTTTCTTTAATATCGTATAATCAGGGAATTTTTTTTCTTTTTTTTCCCCCTTCTTTTAATAAAAATGTGGTAGAATACACATAACATGAAATTTACCATCCCTTCTTTTTTTCTTTTAGCTGTGCTGTGCAGCTTATGGTTGGGATCTTAGTTCCCCGACCAGGGAGCAAACCCATGCCCCCTGCAGTGGAGGCGTGGAATCCTAACCACTGGTGCGCCAGGGAATTCCTGCATCTTAACCATTTTTAAGTGTACCATTCAGTAGTGTTAAGTTCATCACATTGTTGTGAACCAATCTCCAGAACTTTCTTCATCTTGCAAAACTAAAATTCTATATCTATTAGACTACAGCTCCCCATTCCCCCTGGACCCTGGCACCACCATTCTAACTTCCTGTCTCTATGAATTTGACTACTCTATGTACCTCATATAAATGGAATCATACAGTGTGTGTCTTTTTGTGACTGGCCTATTTCACTTAGCATAAAGTCCTTAAGGTTTATCCATGTTGTAGCAGGTGTCAGAATTCCCTTCCTTTCAAAGGCTGAATACTATTCATTGTGTGGCTCTGTCACATTTTGTTTATTCATTCATCTGTTGATGGACACTTGGGCGGCTTCCACCTTTTGGCTATTGTGAAGAATGCTGCTATGAACATGGGTGTACAATTTTTTCTTTTATTTATTTATATTTATTTAAATTTATTTTTGACTGCGTTGGGTCTTCATTGGCACGGGCTTAGTTGCTCCGCGGCATGTGGCATCTTCCCGGACCAGGGCTCGAACCCGCGTCCCCTGCATTGGCAGGCAGATTCCCAACCTCTGCACCACCAGGGAAGTCCCCAGTTTTTTCTTTTTAAAGACAAAAATGTAGCAGGAACAAAGAAGAAAGCACATCTAAGTCTAATTGAGAGAGTCAGGAACGGCATCATACAGAAAGGAGAGGTACTGTTTGAGCCGAGACTCAATGCTTATTGTACGGGCATCAGGCAGATGGTAAGGAGACCACAGTGTAGGGAGAAAGAAGATCGTGTTCAGACAGAAACAGGACTGCATGTATTCTTGGGAGAAGTGTAGAAAGTTCAGCATCTGACTCGGTAAAGGAAGATAAGGTGGTCAAGGGCCACATCATGACAATCTTCTTAGTTACTCATGCCTGGCAATTTGGCCTTGGAAGAGCGGTTTGCCACAAGGGCCTTGGGCCCAGACCTCCTGGGTTTGAATGCCATAGATCTGCCTCTTGCTGTGTAACCTCAGGCAAACTGTTGACTCTCTGTGTTCCTCCACTGGGAATGGTAATGGCACCGACTTCATAGAATTAAATTAATTCCTGTGTGTAAGATGCATAGAACAGTACCTGACACATAAATACGAAATAAATGTTAACTGTTTTCTGTTGCTGCTGTCATCATCATCATCCTCATCCTCCTCATCCTCATCCTTATCCTCCTCATCCTCATCCTCACCACATCTGTAGGAAATGGGGACCAACTAAAGAATTTTAAGCAGAAAGCTGATAGGCTCGGATGTGGATGAGGGGGTAACTGATAATACTCACTGTTCACGACTCGGGCATCAGGGAGGTTAGCCAAATGGCACTTGTCTGTGTGTCACTAGAGTTTGCTGTTGTGGAGAAGCTTTATGTTTGCATCCTGTTCCATAAGATAAAATAATCAATTTAAGCCCATTTGGATAGAGGCACCAACTTTGCCATGAGAGTTAGAAAAGCAGTAAGTGTCCCAAGAATGGTCCCAATCGTATTGATCAGGGGCTGGCAATCAACACCCAGGGCCCAAATCCCGCCTGCTGCGTGTTTTTGTAAATGAAGTGTTTTTGGAACACAGTCGCACACATTCACGTATGCACTGTCTCTGGCTGCTTTCATGCCGCAGTGGCGGGGCTGGGTAGTTATACAGTCATACAGACTGTATGGCCGACAAAGCCAGAAAATACTTTCCACCTGGCCCTTAGACAAAAAGTTTGCAGCCCGTAATACAGAGCTACCTCAACCCAGGCCTCACTGTTGTTTTGTCTGTTTACATCATTCTCGCATATTCCCACCTGCCTTTCGTGGGTAAAGCCCGAGGAGACAGGAAGACAGGTGAGTGTGATCCCTTGTCTCCCAGGGCTCTCAGTCTAATTGGGTGATAGGTGCACAAACACTTCAAGGGAGAAAGACGTAGAGGAGGATGTGAGTACTTTTGCTTCGGGAAGTTGAATAAGGTTTCACAGGGGAGCAAACATTTGCACCGGGTTTGAAGGTGAGTGAGTTCAGCTGTGCTAGGCTGAGTGGACAGGGGGCCCGGAGTCAGCGTGGAAACACGTTATGTGTGGGGAAGGGTGGGTAGTTTGCAGTGACTCAAGCACGGGGAGGGAAGGTTTCAGTTGTTGGATTGTGTGAAACATCTGTCTGTGCTGGGCTGAGACGTTTATACCTGGAAGCAGTGGGGAACCAATAGATTTTACTAACGTATCAGAAGCAGGTTTCTGTGGGTAATGACTGATCACGTCTATTTTCTCCCTGTAAGTGCAGTACCAATTTAGAAATAGACATGGGAGTTGAATACAGATTAAAATATCAGCTGTATTGTTGGTAAACAAGACCAAATACGTGACTTGGATGGGTAACCGTGGGGGCTTTATCTATCTATCTATCTACTTAGATTGTAGTATAGTTGATTTATAATGTTTCAGGTGTACAGCAGAGTGATTCAGTTATACATGTACATGTATCTATTCTTTTTCAAATTCTTTTCCCATTTAGGTTGTTACATAACATTGAGCAGTGTTCCCTGTGCTATACAGTAGGTCCTTGTTGTTTAGATACCTGTCCCCTGGGTCAGGTCTTGGGGTGACAGACTGAGTTTGCAGGGGCAGCACTGCCCCAGTCATCCTTATGGAACTTCAAAGGCCACTCACTAATGCCCACTGAACAGAGACATGGGCCTCTAGAACTGCTTCTAGAAACCGAGCCCTTGCTTCTGTCCCAGGAGTGCCCCAGGAAGGCAAGAGTGGGAGGAGAGAGGCACCAGCTTAAGTGCTGGGCCCTTCGAAGATCTCCATGTGCTAGAGTCTTTCTCCCAACCTCACTAATCCGATGAGTCGCTCCCCCTGTGAAGAGAGTAAGGGTGGAGGTCGCCTTCCCAGAACTTCTAAGGGAAGTCTGTATCCTGTGGGCTTGGACAGGGTCCACTGGAAAAGGAGAGTATGGTTCCCTCTAAAGCTGGCATGTTTAGGTCTATTTTGGAGACTTCTGGCAGCAGTGTAGAGAGCAGATTGGAAGTGAGCGAGATCAGACGCAAAGGGGTCAGCAGTCGGGGCTTGAACTGAGCCCGTGGGGCTAGAGATCAGTTGGAGAGATGATGGAATATAGAACCAGGAAGGTTTGGTGGCTCAGTGTGAAATCAAAGACAACCCAGAATTTCTAGTTTGGGAAACTGGGTATATAATGTCTTTCTTGGACTCTCAATTCAGTTCCATTGGCTGATATCTCCATCCTATGCCAGTAGCACACTGTCTTGGTCACTTGCAGCTTTTACGTGGTCTTTTTTGTCCGAAGACGTCCTATTACTTTGACAAAACTTATTTGTAAGTTTCATGTGCAATTCGACCTTTTCAAGGCACCAGCCTTCCCTTCTCCCCTGAGATAGTATCTCTTGATAGGGAATTTCACCCTGGGACAGAACGGTTTTTTTATTATCCCACAGAAATGTATTGGACACCCCCATGCTTTTTTTTTTTTTTTTTGGCCGCACCTCCTGGCGTGCGGAATTTTAGTTCCTCGACCAGGGATCGAACCCTGCCCCCTGCAGTGGAAGCATGGATTCTTAACCACTGGACCACCAGGGAAGTCCCCCTGCCCAATGCATTTATTTATTATTATTTTTAAATTTAATTTTTATTTTATATTGGGATATAGTTGATTTACAATGTTGTGTTAGTTTCAGGTGTACAGCAAAGTGATTCAGTTATACACATACATATATCCATTCTTTTGCAGAATCTTTCCCATATAGGTTATTAGAGAATACTGAGTAGAGTTCCCCGTGCTATACAGTAGGTCCCGCCCGATGCATTAAATTAGGCATCTAGCATCTGCTGTCATAAATTGTTGTGAAGTTTTTAATATATATACTTACCTAGAATGAGTTTTCTGAAGGTAGGGGCTGTGTCTTAGCTCAACATGTAGTCTCCTAGTGCAATACGTAGAGTGGGATTATAGTATGACCTAGAGGTAAAAAGCCAAGGATACAGGTAAAAGTGTGAGAGCTTTCTTGGCACCAAACCAACAGCACCTGGAGAGCACCGGCTGCCGTATAACCACCTTTCCCCTCACAATGGCAGCAGCAGCTCAGGCCAAGCAGGAAGGGTGGTGGGGGTGAATGGGGACTAGACAGAGCTGTTTTTCTCCTCGTATCTCCAGCATTCACATGTACCTCGGCTCCCTTTTTTGGCAGCAAGGGGGCCAGGCCAACCATCCCACAGCCGCCGTGGTGACGGAGAAGCAGCAAATGCTGGAGCAACACCTGCAGGATGTCCGGAAGCGTGTCCAGGTGAAGCAGGTCTAGGGCAGGAAGACTTTCCTTGGGGAAGTTGCGTGTGGGTCCTGCCTGTATCTTCTGTGAGGTTTTTAATCCTATTCAGAAACTTCCTTTTCCCTCTCCCCAGGGAAATCCTTTTTACTTCTGTTTTGGTTTGTTTTAAACAGGATCTAGAACAGAAAATGAAAGTGGTAGAGAATCTCCAGGATGACTTTGATTTCAACTACAAAACCCTCAAGAGTCAAGGAGGCAAGTGAATATTAGAGACGTTAAAATGTCCCGTAGAAAGTGAGTTCGTGCTACTTGAGTCTCGGGACTTGCTTGTTCAGACTCAGGGGAGTGGGTGCTCAGGGGCTGCTGGCGCTTAAGGGAGCCTAGTTACTGAGGATAGGAGTATTCCGTCAGCTCAAGGAGTTTCTCCTTCCTTCTCAGATATGCAAGACCTGAATGGAAACAACCAGTCAGTGACCAGGCAGAAGATGCAGCAGCTCGAACAGATGCTTACTGCGCTGGACCAGATGCGGCGAGTAAGAGCAGTGGACACCTCCACCTCCCTGTCTCACTCACGTGCAGGACTTGGGCATCTCAGGGAAGAACTTGCTTGTTTTCTAATGAGTTCCTTCTCTGGAATTGACTAAAGACTGTGGTGAGAGACGGTCTGAGGAAATGTTTTCTGACTTTGTTTTTGGTTTCCAACCAGAGCATCGTGAGTGAGTTGGCAGGGCTGTTGTCAGCTATGGAGTACGTACAGAAAACTCTCACGGATGAAGAGCTGGCGGACTGGAAGAGGCGGCAGCAGATTGCTTGCATTGGAGGCCCTCCCAACATCTGCCTAGATCGGCTAGAAAACTGGTAAAACAGGAAAGAGAAGTTTTTCCTTTCTTTTTAGAAAGCTGTGCTAAATTATGGTCAGAACTGCAGGCCTAAAGAGTCGCTACTACATTTCAGGGGTGGGGACTTTAACATACTCAAACTTAGTCTAAGGGTTAAAGCTTTTACTTTACTTGGACAATTTTTTTTAATGAAAATGTACTTATATTGCTATATTTTATTTTTTTAATAAATTATTTATTTGGGTTTCTTTTGGCTGCATTGGGTCTTCGTTGCTGCACGCGGGCTTTCTCTGGTTGCAGCGAGCGCGGGCTGCTCTTCGTTGCGGTGCTTGGGCTTCTCATTGCCGTGGCTTCTCTTGTTGCGGAGCCCAGGCTCTAATGCGCGGGCTCCAGTAGTTGTGGCTCACAGGCTTTAGAGCACAGGCTCAGTAGTTGTGGTGCACGGGCTTAGTTGCTCCGCAGCATGTGGGATCTTCCCAGACCAGGACTCGAACCCGTGTCCCCTGCATTGGTAGGCGGATTCTTAGCCACTGAGCCACCAGGGAAGTCCCTATATTGCTATATTTTAAATATATTTGACTAATTGAAATAAAGCTTTTGGTTTAACTGTATTTAACACGTGGACTAAATTTTAAATTTTAGTTACTTTAATACTCTCAAATGACATGCTTTCTATAAGGGGAAAAAGTTCAAATACAGGATATTAATAAAGAGAAGAAAAGACTTTAAAGATCAAATCATGCAGAGGTACTTAGAGTTAAAATTTTGGTGACTGTCACTCTAGATATCTGTTGTATGTATAAAGATAGAAATCTATACATTTCACATTAGCAGGATCATTCTTTATATGCTCCTCTATAATCTGCTCTTTTACTTTCATTCATTCATAAAATCTGGATGGAGCACCCTTGATGTGCAAGGCCCAGTGATGAATAGGCTGCACCAGCTTAAACTGGGAGAAACTTGACATGAAAGGGAACCCAGATACACAGAGCCTGAAACTGGAAATTTAGGACCGCTCTACATGAGATGCCTGTTTGTTCACATCCTCACTAACCCTGAGCTTTGCTGATTTACTGAGAGCAGTTTTAAATGCTTCCTGATCAGGGAACCAAAAAGCTTAAGTCCTGGGAATGGAGAATGTAGATGCCAGAAGGGAGTCAGTGAGCTCAGAAGTCCTGGTGCCGTCCTCCCCCGCCCCTTGCCTTCCACCTTCTCTCTTTGGGGTCTTTACTAAACTAGTCGGGGGCCATCAAAGAGAGGCACTAATATTCTCCATTCCTGGGGACAGACTTAATCAGCCTTTGTCTCCCTGTCTACTTTATCTATATGCATGTTATCAATATTTTGAAACATAATATCACATCCTTTGATCCACGGTAGGTGAGGTTGAAAGGGCTCCTGGGGATCATGCAGTTCAACCCCCCATCTCTCAGGCAAGGGGACACCAAGGCCCACGGGAGTGAAGGGACCTGGCCAAGTTCGCACAGATAGTGAGGGACAGAGCTGGCTCAAACCCATCTTCCTGGGCTGTCTGATGTCCTGCGCTTCCCCAGTCCTCACATTTGGGTACAAAGACAAGTTAGGCTGAGGAAAGTGAGCACCAAATTCCTTATTTCATGTTCTCCATATCTGGGTTCTAATGTTTGTCACTTTCCAGTGGTAACCCGATTAATGCCTCCTAGTGGCATAAGTTTTGACACTTCTTCCTCTATGCCTGCCTTCCTCTTTGAAATGTAAAATTTTAGCAAGGCACTGTTTTAAAAAGGCAAAATAGGGGGCTTCCATGGTGACGCAGTGGTTGAGAGTCTGCCTGCCAATGCAGGGGACACGGGTTCGTGCCCCGGTCTGGAAAGATCCCACGTGCCGCGGAGCGGCTGGGCCCGTGAGCCATGGCCACTGAGCCTGCGCGTCTGGAGCCTGTGCTCCGCAATGGGAGAAGCCACAACAGTGAGAGGCCTGCGTACCACACACACAAAAAAAAGAAAAAATTAAAAAGGCAAAGTAGGGAATTCCCTGGCAGTCCAGTGGTTAGAACTCAGCACTTTCAGTGCCAGGGACCAGGTTCAGTCCCTGGTCAGGGAACTAAGATCCTGCAAGCCACACAGCATATACAAAAAAACCCCCAAAAAAGGCAAAAATAAGTTTCCCTTTTCTAATCTAATGCTGCTGAACTGTACATTTAGAAATGGTCAATTTTATGCTATGCATATCTTCCCACAATGAAAAAAAATGCCCCTTTCTTATGTCAGGGGACTGCATAGAGGTGTTTATACCTGTTGTATTCCCTTCCCCTTCTCCAACTCACCTGTGTACACCCACTTAGGTAACTGGTATCTTACTTATTTTATTGGCAGGATAACCTCATTGGCAGAATCTCAACTTCAGACCCGCCAACAAATTAAGAAACTGGAGGAGTTGCAGCAGAAAGTTAGCTACAAAGGGGATCCCATTGTACAGCACCGGCCAATGCTGGAGGAGAGAATCGTAGAGCTGTTTAGAAACTTAATGAAAAGGTAACTTAGAGTCCCTGTCCCTTTCCCCCATCACCCCCGCCCTCCACCCCCCCCTCCCCAAAATGTCATTGAACAAGAGATTGGCTGACTTCCGAGGAACAGGACAGGGACTGGCCCACTGAGTTGTGTGTGAACCACTGCCCTTCTCTTTCCCTTCCAGTGCCTTCGTGGTAGAGCGGCAGCCCTGCATGCCTATGCATCCCGACCGGCCATTAGTCATCAAGACCGGTGTCCAGTTTACAACTAAAGTCAGGTGAGCCACGGAACCTCCACTTCTGGCAGATACTGTATCAAGGGTCACTCTCAGGGCCAGAACAGAGCTGGTGGCCAGGGTTGTTCTGTATCCGTGTCGCAGGCAGTACTATGATGGGTATGGAACTTGTTGGCATGATATCAGCTTGCTCTTTGATTCTCCTGTCAAAAGCTGAAGAATGGTAATCTTTTTGAGGTTACCTGGGCATATTCCTATGATTCAGGCCCATTGTATTCCTAAGATTCCAGGCCTAAAGTCTTAAGCCATATAGAATCTCCATCTCTCCTGCAAAAGGGGCAGAATAATGCCAGTTATCTTTTGTTCTTTGAGCCTACTTTCCCCTGAGGATTTTAAGGGAAAGAGTAAAGCTTAGTGATAATAGAAGCTAAGAGGCCACAGGGCAGATGGGTGAGGGGCCTGCAGGTGGAGCGTTACTTTCACATTCAAGTCAGAACAGGTAAGCTGGGGTTTGCCCTTCTGCAGTGAAATTTCCCTCCTCAGAAAGGTAGTATGGTGTTAGGTTTCAGGTTTAATAGAAAGAATACCACCTGCAGAGCATGTATTCCTGTAATATTTTTCATGAAATGGCTTTCATTATCCTTTGGTGAATCTCTCACAACTTTATCTAAGTTCTTAGGCTTTCTTTCAGTCCCTTTTGGCCTGATGCTTGACTTAAGGTCAAACCCAGCACTCGTGGGAAGAGGAATTTGGGATTATGACTTACCTCTTTAGAATTGAAGAGTTAACGAATTTTATATTACTTCAACTAGAAGTTGCTGGGGGAGCCTAGTGACTTTTTTTTTTTAATTGGATGTTTTTTCTTTGCTCTGAAACTTTTTTTTTCTTTCTTTCTTTGTTTTTTTTTTGAGATAGATTGCTGGTCAAATTTCCTGAGCTAAATTATCAGCTTAAAATTAAAGTGTGCATTGACAAGTAAGTACTCCTTATCTTAGCTCTTTTTTTTCAAATGAGGGACAGAGAAATGGGAACTTGTATAGACATCATGTGAACTTAGAGGCTTTATCTTCGTTCAGAGATCTTCGTTTCTTTAAAAAGTTTTCAAAAGCCTTGCTGTGCATTGTCATTTATGTGCCTGAACAAAACCACGAAGCTGGCGGTACAGATTTGAGTTGCGATTGCTATTGTGACCTCGAGTTCCTCTTTTTCTTTATTCATTTTTTAACTTATAAATGTAATGTATGCATATTATATAAAACTGAGAATATATGGGAAAATTGATTTTTGTTGCTGTTTCACACTTTACCACATAATGGAATCCTTTTCAGAATTTGACAGTACCTTTAAAAAATTAAAATGCACTTACCCTCTGAAAAGATTAAAAAAGAGAAAATGTAGGTGATATAATTGTTTATCTGGAAATTTCATGAAAATGAATTGGAAAATAGTTACTAATGAAATTAGGGACTTGAGGAAGGTGGTAAGTTTAATAAATAAATAAATAAGCAAAAATTGATTACTTTAACCATAAATTAGCATCAACCAGTTAGAAATTATAATAGAAAAATGATCTCACAATAAGCAACAAAAATAAAAAATATATGGTGATAAACTTAACAGAAATATTTAAGACCTACTTGAAGATCACTGTGAAAGTTTAGTGAGGAAGTGACTTTTTAAAAATGAGGCAATAAGTCATACTTCTGGATTGAAGACTTTTAATTTTATTATAAAGATGTTGATTCTTCCCAGTTAATATAGAACCAACCAAAACGTGAATAGGATTTTTAAAAACTCTTGACTTGCTTTTCAAGTTATATCTTAGATGAAAAAAATAAGCAGAGATAGTTTTTAAAAAGGATTTGTTTATTTTTAATTGTGATAAACATAAAATTTACCATCTTAGCAATTTAAAATCTTGCCCCAAATACTTCTTTAATATCATCAAATAGCCAGTTACTGTTCAAATTTACCTCATATTTTTTCTGTTTTCTTTTTTTTCTTTTTATTTTTTTATGGATGTATAGTTGATATCAACCATTTGTAAGGGTACAGTTCAGCAGTGTTGAGTATATGGACATTGTTGTGCAACAGATCTCCAGAACTTTTTCATCTTATAAAACTGAAACTCTATATCCATTGAAGAACAAATCCCCATTTCCCTCTCCCTCCAACGCCTGATAACCACCAGAATGGTGGTTCTTTTGCTATTCACTTTCCAAAAGAATTTTTTTAACAAATAAAAATTATGGGGGGTGGTATGGGAAACTGCCTTGCCCAATATTAAAATGTATCACAAAGTTTCAGTTGCTAAATGAGTGTGTTACCAGGGCAGGAATAAACTGATCATTGAAGCAAAATCTAAAGTCCAAAAATAGACTTCAGGTTTATATAAGGAATTAATATACGTTTTAATTGATATCTTAAATTAGCGAGGGAAGCGTGGATTATTCAGTAAGTCGTCTTAGGGAAACTTGGTATTGGGGGGATTTGAGTAAGAAGTTAAAATTTTCACTGTCCCTCAGAATAAATTCTAGATATATCTTAAAAGCACAGCAAATGTATAACATAATGGTGGTAAAAATGGCAACCACTTTCGGAAAACAACTTGGCACTTTCCTAAAAAGTTAAACATGCACCTACCCTATGACCTAACCATTCCACTCCTAGGTATTTACCCAAGAGAAATGAAAGCATGTGTCCACACAAAGGGTTGTACAGGAATCTTCATTAATAGACGAGTGTCCATCAACAGGTGAATAAACAGTTGGTGGTATATCCATGCAACGGAATATCATTCACCAACAAAAAGGAATGAACTATTGATACCCACAACACAAGGATAAATCTTCAAATTAATACACTGAATGAGAGAAGCCAGACCAAGAAGACACAGTACATACTTCACGTTGTCATTTATACAAAATTCTAGAAGTGCGAATGAACCCATCATGACTGAGAGCAGATCATTGGTCGCCTGGGGACAGGGGTGGGTGGAGTGTGGGATTGGGGAATGGGTCACGTAAGGGCGTGGGGAAACTTGGGGATGCTGGATATGTTCATTATCTTGATTGGGCTGATGTCCCAGGTGTGTATAGTATACATATATCAAACCTCATCAAATTGTGCATTTTATATATGCAGTCTATTATTTGTCAATTATATCAAAGGTATACAAAAAAAAAGGAATGTGGAAAAAAAAGTAAATATAGGCTAGACATGAGGGAAAATTTTCTGATAACGAGAACTTTAAGTTCTCAAATGTGATATATGGGGAATTCCCTGGCAGTCCAGTGGTTAAGACTCTGAGCTTTCACTGCCGAGGGCCTGGGTTCAATCTCTGGTCAGGGAAGTAAGGTCCCACAGCTGCATGGCCAAAATAAATAAATAAAAATAAATAAAATAACGTGGTATATGGAAAGGTATCTTTTGAATGGTTTAAAAGTTGATCCATTTTAATCTGTAAACTCCCACGGAATGTGCTGTTTAATAAATAGTAGCTGTTTTTCTAAAAGTATAAGTGAGTATATAGCAATGGAGAAGGACTTTTTAAACAGAACTAAAATAATTTTAAAAAGAAAAGAAAACACTGAGAAATGGTGACTATATAAAAAACGAAATATTCAAAAACACAGGGAACACACTGGGAAGAATATTTCCAGCTACATCAATGGGATGCTCTGAGTTACAGGTAACAGTAAACCTCTGCAGAAAACCCAGTGTGGCTTAAATAATAAGGAAATTTGCAACCCAGTTTAACTAGAAGTGCAAAGTTAGAACAGGTTTCTGACGGTGAGATCAGTGACTCAGTTGATGTCATCAAGGACTCAGAATCTTCCGTCTCTCTTCTCTGCCACCATAAGTGTCACTGGCATTCTAGGGTTGCCTTCTGGGTTGCTGCATGGTTGCTTGTGGTAGCTAAGGCCACATGCCTCCTTGCTCATGTTCAGCTGAAGCTATGGAATGTAAGTACAGCCTGAGAGAGAATCCTTCCTAATCTGATTGAGACAGTAAAGGTCCTGTCCTCACCCCTGGACTGCTGCACTGTGGGCATGCTCTGTTCTGGTGAGCTTAATGATCAGGGTCCCCTGGAGGTGGGGATGGGAAAGATACTTGACAGAGTCAAGGTTCTGTTAGGAAGAGGGGAGTAGAGTTTGGGTAGGCAACCAGCTGTGTCTACTACTTCAGCATGTATAGGGTTGTTAATTTCACATAGAAAATGTAATTGAGTCATTCACAGAAATCCCCAGGAGAACAGCAGTTTTTCCATCAGAATAAATTATAGGTGTTCAAAGTAGTCTTTTGAAGAAACTCAGGGCCTTTTTTGTTACCACTGGTTTGTGTTCTTAACAGAGACTCCGGGGATGTTGCAGCTCTCAGAGGGTAAGTTCAGCCTGGAGGCTTCCTTGTGTTCCCGTTTAATCTAACTTTGTCCTCTGACCACTCGCTCACCTATGTGGTTGGTTTTTTTCTCCTGTGATTCAGATCCCGGAAATTTAACATCCTGGGCACAAACACGAAAGTGATGAACATGGAAGAGTCTAACAACGGCAGCCTCTCCGCAGAGTTCAAACACTTGGTACACGGGAGAAGCCTGGACTCACCTTCTCCCAGGGCCTCTGGCAGGGGGAGTGGTTAGGGGAGAGCCTCAGGTGACAGGGGATGCTCTTTGCTTTTCTTACAGACCCTGAGAGAGCAGAGATGTGGTAACGGGGGCCGAGCCAACTGCGACGTAAGTTTTGTTGGGGATGAAAGCCAACTACAGGAGGGTTTTCTTTGAGCAGGAGAGAAAAAGAGCCTTCTTACTGCCCAGAAGTAGAGACACCTGACCAGCTGCAGTCACCACAGGCCAACATGACACATCAGAAGTCACTCATGCCTTGGAGTACTCTGGCTCGGAGCACTTCCTTGATTGTCCGGGGAGTTAGCTCATCATTAAGGAGTGGAAAGTCCCTTGCCCACACCCGTGTAGTGGAAAAGAAGCCTTCCACCTTGCCTGGGGCTTTCCAAATTCCCCTTCCATCTTCTGTGCGCTGACATGGCTTGGCCCAGCTTTTGGTGACCTGTTTTGGTCACTGAGGTGGGATGGAAGGTTTCAACAAATCCGAATTAAACACTTTACCAAAAGAAAAAGAACAAGGCAATACGAATCCCCTTATTTCTTCTCTGCCTCCCATTTATTCAGATTATTGGACTCTTAGTGTTAGGAATAAACTTAAGGGACTTCCCTGGCGGTCCAGTGGTTAAGAATCAGGGCTTTCACTGCCATGGGCCTGGGTTTGATCCCTGGTTGGGGAACTAAGATCCCATAAGTCACGTGGCATGGCCAAAAAAGAAAAAAAAAAGAATAAACTTAAAAAAAAAAAGGTAAATGTGACCAAAAACTAGTTTTAAATATTTTTTAAATAAAACTGTGACACCCTATTCTTTTTCTGATATTTGTCCCCTGAGCTATTCTTACCCTCTTCTCTAGAAAGTAGCAGGCTTTTTGAAAAAAAAAAAACAAAAAAAATTGAATTTATAATACTTGACAGCAGTTAAAAAGTGAGGTATGCAATGATACAGGAAAATGTATGTGGCATATTTATTTAGGAAAAAAAGATGTAAAATAATTTGAGTAGTATATTAGTATATTTGTTTAAAAAAACTTACACTGTATTTTGTCTATTCATGTCTGCATTACAGAATTCTAGAGGAATATCTACCAAACAGTGCTGCTGTTCTTATCCAAGGCTACTCTGTACTATCTCTGTAATATTTGCATTTAAACTGAACGTGTATTACTTTTGTAATTAGAAAAAGCATTTTAAATATGAATTGGAATTTCTAATAATTCATTGGCAATTCTCATTCAAAATAATGTCGCTATATTGCTGGTGGGAGTATAAATTGTTACAGTCACTTTGGAAAACAATTGGGCATTATAAAAATGAACATACCCTGTAAACCAACAGTGCCACTCCCAGGATTTAACAATAGAGGAATCTTTGCACATAGGTAGCAGGAGATATGTGCAAAATGTCAGAGCAGCCTGATTATAAGCCCTAAATACAAACCAAATGCCATCAGCACTAGAGTGGATAAGTGATCTGCAGTATGGTCAGGTGATGGAATACTATACAGCTGTGAAAATGGAGAAATTGCAGGTGCACGCAGCTACATGGATGTGAAAAGCAAGTCACAAAAGAATACACAGGGTGTGATTCCATATGTATAAGATGGAACTAAACAAACTAAACCACACATACATTGTTTAGAGGTATAAATGTGGTAAAACCATAAAGAAGAGCTAGGAAATGATGAACTCAAAAGACAAAATAGCCATTAATTCTGAGGGAGGAGGCACAGGGATGGATGGGGTTGGGAAGGGTGCCCAGAGAACCTCAGTAGTGATGGTCTTTCCCTTAAACTGGGTGGTGGGTACACAGGTGTTCACTGTTTTGTCATTCTTTGTGCCTTACCCATTTTATACATAACCTATTGGATCTCCTTAGTATCACAATAAAGCTAGTAGGAGGTCAGGTTGGGGACCATAGCACTGGAGGGTGATAGTGTTGAAGAGACCACGTGCTCCAGTTGTGTCTGTGGCCACCTGGGGGATTGCCCTTCTGGATGGTGTAGTGGTGGCGTCAGGACTGAATACCATCCTCTCTGAGGAATAGCGTCCTTCTTCTTCTTGTAGGCCTCCCTGATTGTGACTGAAGAGCTGCACCTGATCACCTTTGAGACTGAGGTGTATCACCAAGGCCTCAAGATTGACCTAGAGGTGAGTTCTGTGACAGAACTGGGTAGGGCCGCACGCAGTGGTAATTCAGGACAAGACTTCTTCTAGTTGAGGTTTTTACTCCAGAAGGTGGAATGGTGACTCTTTGCTAAGCACTGTGTTTACTTTTGCTTCTCTTTCTCCCCAAAATCCTTCGTATCCCACCTGAGAGTAAAGTCTTGCCTGAGTGCTTAGAAGATACATGTCTACTCAGCTTTCAGCAAACTTGATATAAAAACTCATATTTAGACATTGATCATAGCTGACTTTATAAAGTTTGGGCAAAACAGTCTTTCAACAACCAATGTCTTTAGTATACAGACAATCATGGCATTTACATGCTCTTTCCCCAACTTTCTTGATCTTTAAATTAAAGATACACCGGAAAAAGCAGGAACCCTAGTCTTTGATCCCTGGGACCTCTCTGTTTAATGGGCAGGTACAGCTTCGATTCGTGGAGGATGCCTTGCAGGTGTTTTAAATGGGGAATCCGTGGACTGTGAGTCCACCGTGAGCAAGTTAGCTTTACAAGTTCCTGGTGATGTTCAGACAGCCGCCGAGTTCGGCATTCTTTCCGCTCTGGGTGTTGAGCTGACTCAGCCCTGCTCCTCCCTGAGGGCTGGAAGCGGGTGTGCTCCACCATGGCCTGTCCTTTATTCCAAACCCTGCGGGATATGCGTGAAGAGGTTTTGGAAGCCACGAGGGCCTTCTGCCTCCCCAGCTCATTCCCCGCTCCCTCCACAGACCCACTCCTTGCCAGTTGTGGTGATCTCCAACATCTGTCAGATGCCCAACGCCTGGGCATCCATCCTGTGGTATAACATGCTGACCAACAACCCCAAGGTGAGTCGGGCCCCCATTTTTCCTGAGACTTCTTGGTGCCTCGGGGCTGTCACAGTACCTAGCGCAGCTCATCAGGCACCGCCCTCTCAGCTAAAGGGGTAAACGTGTCATTTCCAATAGAACGTGAACTTTTTCACCAAGCCCCCAATTGGGACGTGGGATCAAGTGGCCGAGGTGCTGAGCTGGCAGTTCTCCTCCACCACCAAGCGCGGGCTGAGCATCGAGCAGTTGACAACGCTGGCGGAGAAACTCTTAGGTCAGCGCTTTACCTCTTCTCCCCTCACCCTCCTCGGAAAAGGAATCTGGCCCATGGGGCTGTTCATTCAGAAGAGTTTACTGAGCAAGGTGCTGTGCCGGGGCCAGAACACGTGCTCCAGCAGGTCAGGGAGTCAGGCTACAGAGGAGGTGTGCATCCTGGGGGGTGTTTTTATGAGGCGGGAGGCAGATTTCTTTTCTCTTGGTGGCTGTCTCCCTCACCCTTCCAGGGTACTACTTTATCCAACCATCGGAAGATATTTTAAGTGCGTGTTAGAGCTAGAGGCTTGGTATCCCTGTCTGTTTCTTCAAGAAACCGTAGGCTTGTTTTTAATTTTCTCCCTGGAAAAAAAGCCTTAGTAGAACATTTTGCGTGCTACCTGTGCTTTGTCCTGTGCTGCCACCGAACGTGACCCTGTAACTCGAGCTGTCAGCTTCTTAGTGTGTGCTGCTGGTCCCCGGACCACCACACGAGGCCAGTAGGGGCGGCTGGGCTAAACAACAGCTGGGGTGGGGCGGTGTCAAATGATGGGGTCGGGTGTGGGGCGGACGGGTGCACCATAGGCACACAACAGTGGCAACATTCAAATACATGAAAACCAACGGTTCCAGGGCCTGCCGTGGGGCAGTTGTGCACGTGTTCTGTTTGAAGAAATAAGATCTTGATTCAAAACTGAAAATTATACTACTTTATTATTTTTTTTCCTTCAGGACCTGGTGTGAACTATTCAGGGTGTCAGATCACGTGGGCTAAATTTTGCAAAGTAAGCAACCGTGGGAACTCCGTGTGGCCGCCTCACGGGAGGGGGAGGGGAGGGGGAGGGGTGCTTACCTGCTGGGAGGTCGTGGAGGACGCTGGGCCCGAAGGCCCTAGGCTCTCGGTCCAGCGGCCAGTAGCGTCTGCCTGAGGCTAGATGGGCCTGAGGATTCTGGTGGCACCTCACGCCTAGGAAGGAAAAGTCTGGGACGGTGGTGGACTTGGCTTTCCCATTATTCTTTTCTCCAGGAAAACATGGCCGGCAAGGGCTTCTCCTTCTGGGTCTGGCTGGACAATATCATTGACCTTGTGAAAAAGTACATCCTGGCCCTTTGGAATGAAGGGTAGGTTGGAACTCTTGTGTCTGGCAGGGTGCGCAGGTGTGACAAGTCCCCTGCTCTCCCAGCAGGCCAATAGCAGGGCAGCCCTCAGCCCAAATCTTGCTGTTTCTCCTCTTTGCCTCCAGGTACATAATGGGCTTTATCAGTAAGGAGAGGGAGCGGGCCATCTTGAGCACCAAGCCCCCAGGCACCTTCCTGCTGAGATTCAGTGAAAGCAGCAAAGAAGGAGGAGTCACCTTCACTTGGGTGGAGAAGGACATCAGCGGTATGCTTGGCTCTTCCCCACCCCACCTGGTGGCGAGCGCCGCTGCCGCCGTGGCCTCTGCTGGTTTCAGACACAGGCTGCCCCCTCGTGGGCAGAGATGGCCTCGCACCCCCCGCCCAGGCTTGTAAGGCACATCAGGGTGACTTCTTTTCTCTAAATTCTACCAGCTGGAGGACTGGTTTGCCAGTTTTGTTTTGCTGGCTCCAGGGACTAATATTTGCCTATTTAAATTTCATTCTTCATCTCCTTTCTTTCCTACCCTGTTAATATATCTTATGCAAATAGTTATCCAAGTGTATTACCTGTGGCCCAGCTGGATAGCCTCTCCCGAAGCCAGCTGAACATTTCCCCAGCGCCAGGCGACTGGGCAGGATATTCAGGGTATCGAGCGCTGGGTTGGCATAAGCCTTTCCCCCTTGAGGGAAAATAAGTCAGGTAGTTTTCTCTGAGATCACCTCAGTCTTCCCTTCCCATTTCCCCTGACAGGTAAGACCCAGATCCAGTCGGTGGAACCATACACCAAGCAGCAGCTGAACAACATGTCATTTGCTGAGATCATCATGGGCTATAAGATCATGGATGCCACCAATATCCTCGTGTCTCCGCTGGTCTATCTCTACCCTGACATTCCAAAGGAGGAGGCGTTCGGAAAGTACTGTCGGCCAGAGAGCCAGGAGCATCCCGAAGCTGACCCAGGTAGTTGTTGATTTTCCACGACAGCTGTTTAGTTCTGGGGAAGAGTGGGAAATTGTAGGATCCTGGGAGGACAGATAAGGTAAATGCCTGAAGAACCTCTTTCTGGGAAAGAACTTTGTAGTGAGTGCCTTTGGGGGTGGCTGATGGGGTTACAGAGAGGAGAGGAATCAGTCACCAGGCTCTGCCCTCCAAGAAGCACCAGTCTCAAGGGGGAAGCAGCATGCACACACCCAGCCATACCTGAAACACCATGGAGAGAAAGCGAGGGCAGAATTCTCTAGAAACAGGATGCCCAGCCGGCACAGCACTTCTTACAAAGCAGATGCTGGAAGGTTTGCGATTCAGACTTCAGTCTAGCGTGTTTCCTTTCCCCCGTCACGGAACAATGTGAGCAGCGCCAAGAGGGATGAAGAAAGGCTTTCTGGAGGAAATGAGTGTTAGCAGCGCTGGAACATGGTTTAAGAGCACAAGAGTGGTGATTGAAGGGGAAGACAGCAACTGGTGGGAGGGGCGTGGAATTGGTCCTTTGAATGTGCAGCTCTTGAAAATAAGATGTTTTTTAATGTGCAAGAGCCCATGTGCTTATGTAAGTTACACATACATTTTCCACACTAAACCTTCGCTCTCTAGCACCACCACCAGCGTGGAGGGCAGAGCCCCCTAGTCTGTTCCCATGGGCGTCTGGGGCTCGGACACTGGGTTCTCTGTCCAGATCCTGATGAGAACACTATAATTTGCTGTTCTTTGTTTTTATTTAAGTTTTCTTAATCACAGAGCCAGTAGTGGTTTAAAGGGATCCTTTGAGGTTGGCTTCCCTGCCCCAGTTGCTTTGGAAAAAACTGTTTTTGTACAGAGCTCTCCCACACACAAACACAAACCCACCAGCTTCCTTCCCACTTTTTCACAGGAGTTCCCTGTGAGGGATCTCTTGGGGTGAGAAGAACGAGACTTAGAAGAGGGAGTTGGGGCTAATTGGCAATTGACTTTCCTTTGTTCTGGGGTTGAGTCTTGGCCACACTCTAGGCCAGCGTAACTCTCACTTCCTGTCTGCCCCTTATCTCTCCTCCCACGTTGTGCTTCGGTTGGGAGATCTGTTTATCAGCCCCCATCACACTACCCTGTTCCTTCTGCAGAAGGCATTTAGGTCCAAGTGCTGGGCCCTTGACTAATTTTGCTTTCAAGGTCCAAGTTTCAAGTCTGAGGCTGTGCCCTCCCTCAAGCCTCCTGTGTGACTGGGAGGCAAGGCCCTTTCCTGCCTGGAGACCTCAGTGTTTCCTCAGGGGCAAGACTGGCAGTCACAGGAAGGGAACTAATTACTTGAGTGCTTGTCTGCCTCCTGGGGCTGGGTGTGTGCATGGCAAATGGGTCAGCAGGTGTGGGGTGCCGGCGGGCTGCATGTGGGGTCCTCCAGAGTTGAGCAGCTAGAGCAGCTGACCATTTCCTCTCCGTTCCCATCCTGAAGGTTGGTTTTTTTGTAAAGTATGAGCCCATTTTTAGAGAGCTCGTTAGTTGCTCCACGGCATGTGGGATCTTCCCAGACTAGGGCTCAAACCCGTGTCCCCTTCATTGGCAGACGGATTCTTAACCACTGCGCTACCAGGGAGGTCCCTCATCCTGAGGGTTTTATTGTCTCTAGGAGATAAATCTGTCTCCTAGATTATCTTCCCAGGACTCTTCCCTCCTTCTTACTCAGAAGCTCACGCGGTATTTCCTCATGGCTTGAGGGAGACATTCCTCTGTAGAAATGACAAATTCCTTATCTTACAAATTAGATAAGTACATTTACAACCTTGTACGGAGCCATAAATCAGCTTTTAGTCTTAGTTCTCCTTTGCTTCTACTGTGGCATCTCAGGCCGAAGGTGTTTTTCTCAGCAACGTTGATCAGTTAGGGAATTAAACCCTTTTCTGTCTGGGGTGTCAGCTCCCCTCAGGCCTGGGCCAAAATGGATTCATAAGACACCAGAACCCTGCTTTGATAGCTTCTTTGGATTCGGTACTGAGTTAACCTATTTCTTGGCCGAAAATAAACTCATATGGGAGTCTACGGGCCCCTCGGCAATGCCCTTTCTCAGGTTGTCATTGTACTTTCTGATCCCTCAGTTTCACCGTAAGCCCCAAGCTTTATAGCTGTGCTTCTCTCAGCCCACCCCACCCTGCCCCGCTCCATGCCTCCTAAGTGGTTTGTTCACCTGAATCCCCCAAATTCCATGCCAGTGTCTCCAGGGCTCTTTGACCTCTTGCTGTAAGCATTTAGCACTTAAAATTCATTTATTTCAGTCTTCACATTTCTAACTGTAGAGCAAGAATCATAAATGACCAAGATGGGCCCCTCCCTCTTCTGCCTCCCTCTTATTTTATACTCGAGAGAGAAAAGCCCTTGGCCGGATCTCTTAGCTGTTGAAGACGTAAGGCCTCCTGTCACCCAGTCCAGAGCCATCCTCCCCACTGAGAGGCTCTTCTGTGTGATGTAGTTATTCAACTGGGGGGTTACTAATACCCTCACCGAAAAATGTAATAGAGGCAGATAAGTGCTGATGGGAACAGAAGGTGTCACCCTCAGCTTTGGAACTGCATATTAGCCGTTTCCACGCTCTCTTAAAGACTCGGTAACTTCGGTATCTGAGCAGGACGTGGTGCCCAGACTGCGTGGGCTCAGTCCTGCATGCGGGGGACTCAATCTAAGAGATACAACCAGGCTAGAATGCAATCCTCAGTCCACATCCAGGCAGTTAAACTCTTTACATGATCGAGGGGAAGAATGAACACAAGGCTGGAGCTCATCTGAGCTCGGGTGGGACCAGGGTCGGCTGAAAAGTCTCAGGAAGGTTTGAGGGAAAGAACCGAGCTTCCAGCTGCAAGCACTGGAACATCAGAGTATACAGTGAGGGAGGGCAGCCCTGAGGGGAGACGGAAGTTCCAGACAATCTCTGGTCAAAGATGGAGTGAGTTTCAAGTCAGCCCTGGGGAGGCAGCCGGCTTCCTGCTGCCTGGTACCCAAGAGTGGAATCACAATCAGTAAGCCCGAGTTTTCTTCTACCCAGGTGCTGCCCCATACCTGAAGACTAAGTTCATCTGTGTGACACCGTAAGTGGCTTCCCTTCCCAATTTTGCCTCCATTTCTAATGTACTCAGTTATCCCTGGGAACAGGACACCGGGTGAGAGTTCTCTTGTGAAGGGTTGGAACCCTCCGAGCTATGTTCAGTCCTCAAAGTGACCTCGTGTGTTTAAAAAGCTTGAGCTTTTATTTTTCTGTTGGAGACCAGAGTTTGATGGCTTGTGTGTGTGTGTTTTGTTCTTTTTTTTTTTTCTCCATTGTGTCTTGTCAACCCGGCCCTCTCCCCTCCTGCTGCTCCCCATTTCCTACAGAACGACCTGCAGCAATACCATTGACCTGCCGATGTCCCCCCGCACTTTAGATTCATTGATGCAGTTTGGAAATAATGGTGAAGGTGCTGAACCCTCAGCAGGAGGGCAATTTGGTGAGTATGTGGTTGCCGGACTCTGTCCCTGTGAGGGAATTCAGTCCCCTTGGTGTGATGCTCCCATGGGCACAGCCAAGCGAGGGGCACCTGGATTGGTAGGAGGAGTTCTCGAACAGCGCTGTCCTATAGACACGCGCACCCCCATGCCAGAGTAAATTTTCTAGCAGCCATGTTAAAAACAGTGAAAAGGAACAGGTGAGGTTAATTTTACAAATGTATTTTCTTTAGCCCAGTAAATCCAAAATAGTGGCATTTCTGCACGTTAGAGACAAATGAGTGTGGGATTTCCCTGGCGGTCCAGTGGTTAGGACTCCACGCTTGCCCTGCATGGGGCATGGGGTCAATCCCTGGTTGGGGAACTAAGATCCCCGCAAGATGCACGTGCGGTGCAGCTAAAAAGAAAAAAATGAATGAGGTTTTCTTTCGTACTAAGTCTTTGAAACCTGCCCCGCGTTTTTTTTTTTTTTTTTTGCGGTACGCGGGCCTCTCACTGCTGTGGTCTCTCCCGTTGCGGAGCACGGGCTCCGGACGCGCAGGCCCAGCGGCCATGGCTCACGGGCCCAGCCGCCCCGCGGCACGTAGGATCTTCCCGGACCGGGGCACGAACCCGCGTCCCCTGCATCGGCAGGCGGACTCCCAACCACTGCGCCACCAGGGAAGCCCTGCCCCGCGTTTTATAACCACAGCCCACCTCGGTTGGGACTAGTCACATCCCAAGCGGCTCCAGCCTGCTGCGTTCAACAGGGCAGCCTTAGAGCTTCTTTAAACCTGGAGAGTTGGGAATGAGTTAAGGTAGGAAGAAGGCTGAGCCCTTCCAGAAGGGAGGGGAGAGAATCTGGATTCTCTGACCCCATCTTGATGACCAAGGGGCAGGGGCAGGAGACTAGATGGCGGTGGCAGCCTGAGCCTCTGTGCCCCGAAAGGCTAGGGGTGCGGGCCCCGCCAGCTGTGGGGCTCAGGCGACTGAACTGGCTCTCCCTGTGTGTCCCCCCAGAATCCCTCACGTTCGACATGGAGCTGACCTCGGAGTGCGCTACCTCCCCCATGTGAGAAGCCGAGGACGGAAGCTGCAGAGAGAGGTGACAGAGGCACCGACCCATGTTCCACCAGCCCTTAAACAGCCCAAGCCCAGATCAGCTCAGCTCCCAACTCAGTGGTTCCAGATTTTTTTGTCGTCTCTCAGTTCGGTTATCTTTGAGCAATCTGGGCGCTTTTTAAAATAGAGAAATGAGTGAATGTGGGTGATATGCTTTTATCTAAATGCAAATAAGAATGCGCTCTCTGAGGCTGTGATCGGGGGGTGTGGAAGGGGTGGCGAGAGGGAGAAAGAGGAAATGTCTTTTTTGCCCCCCTGCCCGCCTTTCTCAGCAGCTTGTTGTTGTCATTGTCAGACAAGTGCCTCTGGTGCCAGCGGCATCCCTCTGCCTATTTCTGTAAGCTAATGCCACAGTTGTCTCTAGCTACATCCTCCTGGCATTGCACTTTTAACCTTGCTAACGTTCAAATAGAAGATAGGACTTTCAAAGCCCCTAGGTTTCTTTTTAAACTTAAAAAAAAAAAAGTTTTTTAAAGGGCAAAAAAACACTGTATCAGCATAGCCTTTTCTGTATTTAAGAAAACTCAGTTAATTTCCTCCTTGGTGCTTTAGGCATTCAGCTTTCTTCAGGCTGATAATTTATATAAACCCTGACATGAGCTTCAGATCCAGCCCTTAACAGACATCTGAAGATGTGGCTTGGCCTTTGGTTTCCATATAGGAAGGTTGAAGGAGACCCTAAACATTTTAGACTTTTTTTTTGATAAACAAAATTTTTATTTTCCCCTTTCACCTACCGGCCTGTTAGTAGGTGAGGCTGGGCAGAGGGGCACTTTCAGCCTGCTCGCCTTTCCTCCCCGGACTTCGCCCCTGTTTCCGAGCCTGTGTGGTTTCTGTGGGTGCCTTCTAAGGGATGGGATGATTCTTCCTCTCCCCCAGTTTACCTGAGCCCCTCTTGTGGCATGGCTCCTTCCCATGTCTAAAGGTCCCTTGTCCTGTTTGCTTTAGGCATCCTGGTCTCAGGACCTCCTGGAATAAGAGGGAGAGAGCTACAGGTCGAACATGAGTCAGACTGCGGGGCCCCAGTCAAGGGTCTAGTTGAGCTCAGGGATTATGGTTCTTATCCCAGCTTCTTGGTGATTTCCTGCGGCACCTGTAATCACTTCTTCACTTGGTTAAGCCAGGGGCAGAGGCTTAGTGATAAGCTCGAGGTCTGTCCCTCACATGAGGGAGCGTACACCCCAGCCTTCCCCCAGCGCTGGTGACGTCTCCTCCCCATGGGGGCCCCCCTCGGTGAGGCAGAACGACTCGCATTTTCTGTGCATCTCAGAACACTTAGCAGCATGAGAAGTGGTCTCTGATATGGGGCCTCCTCAGACCCAGAGGCACGGCCAGATTGGGTGGTCCATAACTACCTTGTCTCAGTCGACCAGAGTTTCTAGGGAATGCTATGCGTTACACCCAAATTTACCAGTTTTTGAAGGAAGAGGACGAGACCTTCTCTCCAAGACAAACAGGGGTTTGATCGGTGGTACGGAGCAATCTCCCTTTAGCAACCCTCTCTAGATCATAATTAGCTTAACTCGAGGGACCTCAGGTGAGGCTCCCGGCTTCGCTGGAGCAGAAACTAAAACCCTGTGGCTTTTAGGTCGCATGTGTTTCTGGTTTTAACCCTGATTATAGCAAAAGCCCTGAGAGGAGCTGAGACTTGTTTTGGTCCCTCCTTTAAAAGACGCAGTCCTGCAGGACCTGCCTGCCTGCCCCCTGCCCAGCCGAGGGGTTCCCGTGGACGCCTAAGCTACCCACACGGTGGTTTGTGAGATGCTGTCCTGACCACTGCATTCAAATTTCAATGTATACTTACTTAATAGTGTAAAAATTTATATTATTGTGGGTTTTTTCTTTCTTTTTTCTTTTTTTGTATATTGCTGTATCTACTTTACCTTCCAGAAATAAAAGTTATATAGCGACCGTCTGCTGGCACGGCAGCTCTGTCTGGCTGGAGGCTCGGGGTGGTCCCTCTTCCCCTGCTTCAGCTCTGAAGGGGTCTTACAGGCTGAGCCCGGGTCTTGAGAGCAGGTGGTCGACCGCGGCCCCGGGCTGGTGGCCTTAGCCTCTCATGCCCGAGTAGACACAGGCCCGCCTCTGGGGCACCGAGCGCCTCCCATCTTAACATTAGCCGCCAGCCTCCAGCTCAGGGGTACCTGGAGGAGCCAGGGGTCCGACCCCTCCCGCTCGGAGGCAGCTTGAGTGGAGGCCTTCCTGCTCCCTCTTCCTGCCTCCCTCCGCCCTCCCTCCCGGGGCCTTTGCAAGCCGCGGTGTCCTGTCTGGGGTCAGATAAGCTACCTAAGGGGGGTTGGGGCGCAGACACTCCCACCACCCCGGGACTCCCCTTCCGCAGTTGGCTCCATTATCACTTTCTCTTCAGTTCGCTCCGTGGGTCAACACTTAACGGGCCGCGGCTGCGGGCCCGGGCCGTGGGTGGTGATAATTCAGACCGCGGCGCGCGCTCGCCTGGCTCCCC